>NW_024581561.1:0-69597 GCF_017639235.1 Corvus kubaryi
GGAAGGAAGGAAGGAAGGAAGGAAGGAAGGAAGGAAGGAAGGAAGGAAGGAAGGAAGGAAGGTAGGTGGTATTGGAAGCAAAGCAAAAGAGGCAAGACTTTAGTCTTTCAGATCCACTTTGAAAAACACCATACTTACGGAGCCACAAAGAGAAAACACAAAGCAATTTGTATCTTAGTGACAGGAGCACTCTGCTGAAAGAGGGGATACCTGAGAACGTTCCCAATACTATTTACACAATTCACCTAACTGCCACTTAAAATCAAATACATGAAGCCCAGGCTTCCGGAACTGGAGACTTTTCTCCTCCAGAGGAATTCTCTAAAACACTGGATTAGAGGAGCTATGCTCTTCCATATAAATGCTTTCTCCTGCCCTGAGTAAGTTTTTCCTGCACAACTTCACTCTCCGGAGATAAGAATGACGCTGTCACAATTGAGCATTAGGTCAAAATCTCTTTTTTGAGTTCCTCATATCGACAAAGGCACTGAACAAAGTCCATTCTTTCAAAATAAGCATTCCAATTGCGACACTGAATAAATACCTTACATAATCTGATCTATACAAAAATAAGGTCCTACCAACACCTAAGTTTTCAATGAAAAGGAGTACAGCTGTCATGTTTCGTGATGAGAGTGTCAGACACTGAGAAAATGAACCCAACCACCCCAAGCCCCTCAAGAGACCAGCACAGGACCAGCCATCACAGTGCTCAGCTTGGTCACACAGGTACTGGAGAGATATTGATTAAACCTTCTGTAATCAAAGCAGGTGACAAAGCAGATTAATTTTTGCAACATTTTCACTGAATTTCATATAGAAAAACAAAATAAATATCAAGCAGCCCACTAACATTTGCATCCCTTTCCACTTCAGCATTTAACTTCCTACCTCAGAATTACCAGATTTTCAAGCTTGAAATAAAACATAAAGTATGTCTTAGAAATTATGATCATTAAAGAGTTGGAGAAAACATCAATTACAGTAAGTCATTCCTTACCATTAGTTTCAGAAACCTGTAATTTTTGCTGATGTTTTTGAATGACATTCAATCATGATCACCTATTTGCTGTCATGCATAAAACACCAACTGCAAGCTAAAAGTTAAGCACGAGCCAGATGTCTGACATACATCCATTTTACAGTTTGTTTCACAAACCATTTGCCTAAATTTATGTGCTTAAGAAAAAAAACTTACAGATTTATTACAAACGAAACATCTGTCCTGACATTATTGTGACACTAGAACTGCTATTTGCATTTTTAAAGGAAGTAGGTGCCATTGCTCTTCTATACCTAGAAAGACACAGCTTACCTTAAGAACTCTCAGTATTGGACCTTTTCCATTGGCTGCAGAAAAGTAAGCACAACAGGTAAATACCACTTCATCCCTTCCCATTCCTCAACACCCAGAGACGGCATATTTCATTAGCTGTGTGTTTTATGATAAATAAAAGCCAACCAAACAGCAACAAAACATTAACAACTATTAACAATCTTCACGAATACCAAAGCTGCGTGTTAAGCTGTGCATAATCTCATTGCTACAGCCCTGTTGTCTCCATCACTATTTTATTGTTTTCAACACTGTCTTTCACAACATCCTCATAGGCAAAGTTGGGAAGTGGACAGTGAGGTTGAACTGGCTGAACAGCAGATCTTAGTTGGTCACAATCAGTGGCACAGGGTCTGGCTGGGGACTTGTCACGAGTGGTGTCCTGCAAGGTTCAATACAGGCCCAGTACTGTTTAACTTACTCATTAATGACATTAAAGGCCTTCTCAGCAGCAAGTTCACTGACAACACAGAGCTGGGAGGGCTGGCCAATACCCCAGAGTGCTGTGAGCCCTCCAGAAGGATCCTGAAAGGTTGGAGAGATGGGCAGAAAAGAACCATCTGGAATTCAGCAAAGGCAGATTCAGGTCCTACACCTGGGAATAAATAAACCCCTGCACCAGCACAGGCTGGGGGCTGACCTGCTGGGAAGCATGAAATGTAACAATTCAGATTTATCTGAGCTACCAAAAAAACCCCCTCAGAAGCAGGCAGATTTATCAAGCTGAAATGTTGTGATTTAAGATTTCCTAAAGATACACCAACAAATACTATTTATCGGAAGTGACCTTCATGCTGGTGTCAGCCCTACCACCAGCAACTCAGCTAATGCAAAATAATAATGACATCCTAGTACCCCTTTACCAGTTGTACAAGGACTGAACCAGCATGGATATTGTACTCAACAACCATATGGTGACTGTTTTTCAAGGAGGTGCTCAAAAATCTGCTAGGAGGCATCCCTCAACCAGGGCCAGAGCATGCAGTCTTCAAACAGCATCGTAGACAACCCCGAGAAACTTGAACTGAAATCCCAATGCTCTTGGCATCCTCCTTCTCTTAAAACAGAGGCATGGAAAGGTTTTTAAAGTCATCAGAATTTCATTTTCTCCTAGGCAGTCCAGATTTGTCCTGGGTCCTGCAGAACAGACACTGAGAAAAATTAGTTTTACAAAAATTGATGAATCGCTACCTTCCTTGTTTAAAACAGGCTTTGACAGCTACAGCTGCTTTTGGTTCATTTAAAGTGGAAGGTAGAAAGACAAAGAGGATGGAGATTACAGTGAAAGGTTCTAGGACACATTTTTTTTCCTCAGAAGGAGGAAAATAAGAACACATTTTAAGTAAGGCCTTATTTTCATCACTATCAACAGGGCATTACCTTTGGTTTTCTACCTCAAGTCACAGTTACCACCAGAAAAAAATGGTATGTCACTGTTTTAATATGCTAAAAGCCTTGAAAAAGGATCTTCTAAAGAAGATGGTTTTTTCCTCTCTCTTCTTTTTTTTATTTTTTTAAGTAAATATTATGGATTCAGGTCAAATATTGAGGGGGGAGTTGGAGGGGGGTGGGGGGAACTCACCTACAAATTCTTCACAGAAAATAATCTTACCCAGAGCTCAAGTGACCTTTGCTTAGGTAGAGATTACTGCATCTACAACTGACTCACTCTAAACAAATGGATCACTGTTAATAAATGAAACTTTCATGAATGCTTGGGGGTAAGAGGAAGAAAAGTTCTTACAGCCTTATTATAAAATGTGCAATAGTCAATATTCATAGATAGATCTCCTAGATATACTATATGAGTTGCTTTACGAGGAGAACAGACTCACTCTAGAACCAATATGGCCACAGTTCAACCTCCATCACAAAAACAACAGAATTTATGTACTGCAGTGTACTATGTAAGCATATTTACCAATTGCATACAGTTTCACTGTTTTGGAAGTTAAGCTGTTTAAAGAAATGAATGAACATGACTCCCCTTATGTTACACAAGAGTTTTCCTAATGTGAGAAGCTGGAGTGGTTTTTCACTTTTACTTTAGCAGAAAAGCTTTATTTTTACTGGTTTCAGGTTTTTTTTAATTGATATAAACACGCTAGCAGTTGGAGACCATTCAAAAATTCTATTAAATTTATTCTATAAAACACTATTTTAGTTTTTGTTTTAAGTCATAGTTCCCTTAAAACCTCCCCCGGAAAACCAGCCAAGTACCAACAACACTTTCACAGTAATCAGAGGATCGTGTCAAATTTACTTAGCTTGGTACCAAACTTCAATTAGTGCACATATAATTGTTTCTGAGTCATCTCAAGACCTGAGCTTTCCTTGTTCGGCCTCTCTGGACAATGCTTTTGTTTTCTCTTTTGCAGTGGCTTCAAGTGTAAAGAATTAAATTTATTCATTTTAAAAATCCAGAAATGTATTTACTAGGTCAGTTATTCTTTTGACTCAATATAATTCTCTCTGAAGTCAAATAAATTGTATTGAATTTTAATGATGAAAGATTCCTATGAAGTCCTTCCACAATTCTACAATATTCTTTTAGCAGAAGTATTTCTCTTAATCTGATTGCTACAAAGTCGCAATATCCCAGCATCCCTCTAGGTTGTCAGTGACAAAACCTTTGATTCCGTATGCGTGTCACCTATGAAACAAGAATTGTGGTGCAGTGTTGAAAGTCTCATTGTGTTTTATGTTTCTTCTGCCTTATCTACTATGAGGATCCACTGACACTGAATTTATTTCTTTGGAAATAGACAGAAACAGAACATGGTTGTTACTTTCTTCATGCCCAAATTGTATCCAGCCTCCACTGTCATATTCAGTAAGGCATTTCAATAAAGGAATTATTAAATCAGCTGTGAAAGAACATATTTTCAAACAAGCATCTACACACAGTATCTTTCCATTAATCGATCATAATGTGCCTTCTGCTAAAGGCATTTTAAAATGTATATAACTTCACAGCTGGCTCTTAAAAACCTGTTAACCTTTGCAGTCCAATAGTACAACATAACCAGTTTTAGAGCTAGCTGCTGACACATTATTAGTTTTGACAAAGTCATGAAAGCTTATATTAAGCTTCTATTAAAACTTACAGTTTATGACAGATTTGCCAGATTTAATTTATTTCTAGTTTAGCTGTATCAAATTATCCCAATTTGGGACTTGATGACATGATTTCTACCAAGGGAAAACATATTATCTGGTAAGGAATGTTGTAAATGGCTGTAATTCAGTTTAGAGAAAAAGTCATCCAATACAATTTACTATCAGAAGCAAATATGCATACATACTTTATTCACTTGGAATGCCTTTCTCCACTTAAAAAATCAATTTCCACATACTCTACATACATTTTACACATTATGAAGTCAAGCACATTAATTTCCTTCTGTATTTGTAAGGGCATGATACAGACTCCCTTAGGTCAGAGATCTTGTCTCCCATCAATTCTGTTTTACTTGCACTGCCACTAATGAGTATTACAAAACACAGAAGACCCTTCATAAAAAATTGCTAAGAAGAAAACAATACAGCAAAACAAAAATGGTGTAACCCAGCACTAGATGAGATACACAAGACTTTCTTACATCCTCTGACTGAAGGATGCCCATCTTCTCAGCACAGATCTGAGATCAAATGCCTCACCTCCCCAGACACAGATGACACTTCCTCAATTATTTTAGGAAAATATGTGAGGGAGAGTAACATAAACAAAACCTCTATACTCTAGCTTTTTTTTGTTGGTTTTTTTTGAGCCCACTACTGTTCACCTGCACCAGACAGCCAAAGCCTTCCTGCTTCTCCCTGAAAGACCTGTGCTGGCCTAATACTTTGTGTCAGCAGCCCTTGGGGTATCACCTCACCTAACTGTACTTTGGAGAGCCTCAAGATGGAGGGGTAGCACCTGGGCTGAGATGTTCAAATGCCCTGGAGGAACAGCAGGAAAGTCCCCTCTTCCAACCAGCCAACCTGGGAGTCCCTTTTCCTCCTCATCATCATGAAAGACTAAGAAGGGGTGGCAAGGCAATGCAAGCAACAGGTGTGGTTTCAAAAACAGAGGGTCCCTCTGAGCAGCAGAGCAGCAGGACCCCACACAAGACCCAGTGGCATATGCAGGAGAGTCCCCCTGCCCAGGCAGCACCAGCAAGGCCAGGAAGCAGTGGGGCTTTCCAGGGTCAGAAGGTCTGCTCAAAGAAAGGAAGCCTCAGAGCTTCCCTCTTCTAAAGTAAAACCCTTTCAGCAAAGTACAGCAAAGCAGCAAGAGGGAAATCTGACCAGCAGTTGACCCAGAGACAGAGGGCACCAGCCAGAGATGAGGTGCAAGATGGTGAAAGTGAGGACAGCCAGAGGCCAGACCTGGACATGCAGTTTTGCAGAGGTATCACCTCTGGTTTTTTCCACCTTTTTTGTTCTTACACATCACAACACACACAAGTCTGCCAAAACGCTTAACTCAGGATTTTATGTCTAGACCAGTGTACTGGGTTTGCACTGCCAGGTTTTGCTAGTGGCAAACCTACAGGGCTGGTGACCTCTGTGAGAAGCTGCCATAAGCCTCTCCCATGTCTGACAGACTCAATGCCATATGGCTCCAGGACAGACCCACTGCTCACCAAGGCCAAGCAAGCCAATCAGAGATGGTAGCAATGATCTACAATAACGTATTTAAGAAGGAAAAAAAGGGTTATTGCGCACATGTAATTGCACTCAGAGAAGAGAGGAGTGAAAACATGTGAGAAGAACAGCTCTGCAAACAGCAAGGTCAGAGGAGAAGGAGGGGCAGGAGGTGTTCCAGGTGCTGGAGCAGATTCCCCTGCAGCCCGTGGTGCAGACCATGGTGATGCAGTTGTGCCCCAGCAGCCCATGGAGGACCATGAGGATGCAGAGATCCACCTGCAGCCTGTGGAGGAGACCCACACCAGAGCAGGATGCCTGAGAGGAGGCTGTGACCCCGTGGGAGGCCTTCACAGGAGCAGGCTCCTGGCAGGGACTTGCAGACTGATGGAGGGAGGAGCCCATGCTGGAGCGGTGTCCTTGTAGGACCTTTGACCCTGAGGGGGACTCACACTGCAGGAGGCTTTTTTGAAGAACTGCACTCTGTGGGGGACTAACTTCGGAGCAGTTCATGAAGAACTGTAGCCTGTGGTAAGGACTCACATTTGAGAATTTCATGAAGAACTGTCTCCTGTAGGAGGGACCCCAGGCTGGAGCAGGGGAAAGACCCCTCTCCCTGAACAGCGGCAGAAACAACCTGTGCTGAACTGACCATAACCCCCATTCCCCTCTACCTGCTCCACTGAGGGGGAGGAGGTGGAACCCAGGAAGGAGGAAGCAGCTGGGGGAAGGCGTTTCTAAGATTTGTTTTACTTCTCATTACTCTGCTTTGATTTGATCCGTAATAAATTAATTTCCCCAAGTTAAGTTTGTTTTGCTCATGACAGTAATTGATAAGTGATTTCCTCCTGTCCTTATCTCAATTCATGAACCTTTTGTTATATTTTCTATCCTCTGTCCACTTGCAGAGGGCAGTAACAGTGGAGCTCTGGTGGATACCTGGCATCCAGCCAGAGTCAAATCACCACAGCCAATAACTGTACATTTATCTTTGGAATAAAATTCTCAGCACCACACAGACACTGTATCAATTACCCTCTTTAATCATATCACAGAATTACTATGTACATTTAAGTCTATTAAATTATCTTTCTCCCTTTTTTTTTTTTTGAGTGGGAAGGTATTGGGGTTTTTTGATATTTCACCACTTCCAAGAGAAAGCAAAATATGCCTACGCCACATACTTGTTCTGGCACATCACCTAAAGGCTCCCAAGCACTTTCAGATGCTTCTCTAGTAACACTATGAACTACAAAGTCAAAGACTAAAAGGATCATCTTGGATGGTACATGGATATTTTTGATCAAAGCATCTAAGATTTCCCTCAGCGCAATCCTCAGAGAATGCTCTATAGTTCTTGCCTACCCGACACAATGACAATTTAAATGCATGTTTACCCCTTGCACACTATGTGTATTGCAGTAAATTATTACAAGCAAGGTTCACTGCTTCTGATATTCTGATTTGCCCAAATTAATTACATAGTCTTCCATCTACTTACTAATAACTGTTTACTTAACACATACCAACTCTAATTATGGTTATTAATTCCACTTACACAAATAAAGCAAAAGGAGTTAAATATGAAACATTAAGCAGTTGCACTCATCTCATTACAAGGAAGAAAGAAAAATCCCACTGTAAGTAAGGTTTTCAACACAGTATTAGAATCAGACTATTTCCAGCATTTTCTCTTTCAGTTTAGGTTAATCTTTACTACTATATAGAATTATAAACTATGGTAAGGCCATCTGATGCTTCCTGACCATTAAGACAAAAACTGAATGCAGTCCACCATAAAGCAAGACTTAACAGGCCAGCACAGGCCTGCCTCAACAACACTGGAGTGCATGGATTTTCCTGTGAAGTTTAGGTGACAATTGAAAAAGTGGAATTGGACATCATGTACTACCCTGCAGGAGAAAGAGCAGTCAAGTTTGGGCACACTTACTATACGTGAAAATTTAGCCTATTAAATGGCAGAAGAATGCCACTGAGTTTAAAATTATCCAAGAAGATATGAGGGGAAAAGAGGCAAGGTTTTTGAGGAAAAGCCTAGCAAAAGGCCACAAAACAAAGGATCCTGGAAAACTAGGGTACAAATATTTAGCCCTTTACAACTTCCCACTTTCCTTACTTTTATATGTAAACCTGACAAGGCTGCATAGTTTACATTCAAAAAAGGGTTTGTGTGGATTAGACCTTAAGAGGGGAAGAAACCCAAATGAAAAACCAAAGCAAACAGATAAAAAACACAACAAATACCAAATAACCAATCAAACAAAACCCTCAAACCAACAAACACAGAGGGGAAATGGTGAGCTTAGGCAAATACCTGGAAGATGTCTGTTAGCTGCAACAAATTCCTAGGTACCCACCAAAGCATGGATAATGGCTTGCCATGCAGACTCAGAAGCTGTAGCTCCTTTTCCCACATTTCTAGTTTTTCCAAACTTTTACAGTTTCAGTTACAGATCAAAATGCTATCTTGGTAGAACCAAAGGAAAATTTCAGATACTTTTATTTACTTAAAGAAAGCTGCTGACCCACAGTTCAGCAATGCAACGAATAGGGAAGAAGCTGGCTTTCCCTAAGGGCAGCTGATGCACAGCCGCAGGGATCAGTGTGTGGTGAAGCATCAGCAGCTTTGCCAGCCACAGCAAGAGAAATGCCTGCCTCCATGTGTGAGGCTGTGAGAGCAGCAGTAAAGCACAACAGAAGAGCAGGGAATATCTGCTGTCCCAAGATGTCATAAAAACAAGCAGTGACTTTGTGAAATAGATGCTTATTTTCATCCATTTTAAATTTCCAGGAAAGCAGTTTCTTTTAACTCAAAATAATCTTGAACACAGCTCAAGTTCTGCCTAATGGAAAATTAGATTGTCTAACAGAAAACTAAGTTTTGCTTAAAATGAAACAAAAATACCAAATAAAACATTATGTCTCTACTACAAACACCAAAGGGTGTCATTGTCTTCTCATGCTTGACCAGAGACACAGCCTTAGATAACTGAATAAACTCAGAGTCCACCATGTTGCAGTAGCTAATTAAGTTTTAGTCTCCTTTCCATTTCTGTTCAGCTCAATTGCTTAAAGGGAACATCCCAAGGAAAGCTATTCTATGAAAATCCTGAATATTTTGTTTTATTGTTGTCTGTACTTTTTGTTACCTTTGATTCTATGACAATATCCCTAACTCTTAGATCTGACAGCAAATCAGCAAAATGCTAACAATATTACCTTCTGTTTTTTCCAAAGAGAACATCAGACAGGATATTAAAACACATTTCATCCCCAAATATGTAATTATCATATATTTAATATATGACATGCAGAAATAATACTAATAAAAAAGCATCAAAGCAGAATGTAATGGTAATTTATTCCATCCTGCAGAATGCTCTCACACTCTCCCACCCCTCTTCTCTGGGCACATGGTACCCCGTGAGAAAACAAGCATTGCTCATTATTCCCAGCATATTGTGAACCACCATTAGCTCATTTGAATGCAATACTGAGAAGCTTCACTTCTTGAAATTATGTCACTTCACAAAAGCTTTCTAAAAGTGGTTCTGCTACCAGGCCATCAAAGCAAGCACTGAGATCCATGGATGTATCTCCAACCCAAGTGACCTGAAAGACAACATGGGTGGGATTTTGGCTCATCACTAACTGTCCTTAAACTGCTTCAAATTTCCCAAATTCCTTTGTCAAATTAAGTTACAATTTGACAAAAACAATCAAAATTGTGTTTTTGAAGTACTGGAGTCTACAAAAAAGAAGTTTTAAAGAAAATGTCTTATGCTTCTACATATTTAAACTCATATGATCAACAATTTCAAAATCATGCATAGTCTGAGACCACAGATGGTGGAAAAAATGAAAACAGGAATTTTGCAGGTGAACTACACAAAACACCTGGCTCAATTTTCTCAGACATCTCTAGCAATTCTGCAAGTGTCACCTCTGCACACTAGCCACTCTCTAGGAAAGGTACAGGAGCCCTTGCCTTACAGGGACTGATGCCATGAAGATTTTTTGCCTTTTCTTTTATACCCGTTACACCTTTTTAACAACTTCTGTATTCTTAGTGCTTTTTGCCTACATTCTTGGACTTGTTTGTCAAGCTGAGAGACTAAACATTTGAGAAGCTTCATAGTTAGGGATCAGTGTGCCCCAGACCCCAAGGTCCTCTCCAGAACACATTCTGTAAACTAAGATAGAACCATCCAGGGTAAGGCTCCCTGGGGAGGGGGGCTCACTCGAGCCTCTCACTGGGGAATATTCGATAGATATGCTAATTAGTAAAACCTATAATGTGATACCTGATCTTTTGGGGGGGCATTTTGCGGGGTGCATTTCAGTGCATATGACCTGGACATGTGCACCTAAGGATCCTTAAAATAAATACCAAGGTAAAATCCCTTTTCCCCTTCTAACAGTGTATGAGTCTTGATTTTAAGACCAGGAAAAGGCATCAGGACCAGCGTGTGTGCTTTATAGGAAGCCAAAGCGCACATGGCCCCAGCAAGAGCTTACAGAATTCCGTCCATGGTTGAGGGGACAGCCAAACACACAGCCCTGCACAGTCCCAAAGCCCAGCCAAACAATAAACCAGAGCTTTCTGCAACGCAAAAGAAAAATGAAGCTTGAAGCAGGTCAAACATGCCTAAAATGTCTTCACCACAAATATGTTAATTAGATGACAACTGAAATAATGTGCACAAACAAGTGTGTCATCCAAAGTGATTGGTAAGAAATACTAAACAAATGAAATCATAAGCCCACCAAACCCACACCACACCTCAATATATTGCCTCTGATGAGATTATGAGGAGAGTTATACCTCATGAAAGACAAAAAGAAATGCTCAAGGGGCAGATATGGACAGATAGTAAACAAGAGATGGGCAGTAACTTTACGTCCTTCCTTCTGCTGACTTCAAGTTTTACAGGCAAGGCCTTGTCCACTCAAGAAAGCAAAGTGGATGCAAGGACCACACACTGCTGCCCATTCCAGCCGTGGGTGCAGCCAGCCCTGTACATGATGCACAGCATCCCTGTGGGCTGCAGTTCCAGGCAGCCCTGGGGACAGAAGGCAGAGTACACAGCCTACAGAGGTGCCAGGAGGCTGCTGTTCCAGGCCAGTGCTGCAGACCTGCTTTGTGGCAAAGTAGCTTCCTCCCCATGTTTTTATGGCATGGACAGGAACAGCTTCCCTGCTGCAGAGCCAATCACTTTAAAAAGACAGAAATAGTTCCCAAATGACACAGGACATTGTCCTTAGGCAAACCAGGAGCAATGTTCCCATGTTCTCATTCAAGCACCGTCCTTTCAATAAGCAGCCTGGCTTTTTCCAATGTTTAAAAAGTCACGGCCTAAATATCTGCATGCAGCTGCTACAGCATCAACTGTTCCAGCTCTGCCTCTCAAATGCTGCTGCCCTGAATAAGTATTGATAGCCTTCGTCCACAATATAATGATGCACACCCAGAAAATCTGGTGCAACTAGCTAACACCACTATTACACTTCAACTCACACCATACCCTAAGTGCACCAGCATTCTTACAGGTCAATAAATGCTAAGCTTGATACCACAGTACTGCCAGGATGACTTTACTCAACCAGAAGACAGGGGTACATCCAATGTAAAATACTCTTTTCCTTGTATTTGTCCTCTGTAGTCCATAAACACATCATTTTGTTCCACTTCCAGTTTGTATTTGGCTGTTGACGTAAGTGCCAAGAAGCTGACTTCATGTCCCAAGAGATGAAAACTGCTTTACCCTCAAGGAAGAAAGCAATAACAAGTCACGTTGACTTGCCCAACAGGCATATAAGGTCAAAATAAAGTGTCATATACTAACTGCAGTCTTTATCCAAAAAGCAAGGCTTCATATGACAGCTTGTCCACACTATCAGAGCAAACACAGACCGCAACTATCTCAGGGCACAGAGAGTCCAAAATACAGTAATGCTACAGCTACAAAAAACAACCTACTATGAAGAGAGTGTGATTTGCAACCTATGATATATATCACCACAACTACACTGTTAACCTGGGGCAAGTTCATTCACATGGGCATCTATTACACAATAGCCAACATACCACAAGGCTACGGGAAGCACCCACCAAGGGAAGCCATACCTTAACAGAGAAAAGTGGATTAGCAGCATAAACTTGGAAATTAGATCATGACCTATCAATCTGCATGCTGCAACTCTTACTCTACATGGCAGTGGAGTTGGAACTACATGACCTTTAAGGTCCCTTCCAACCCATAACATTCTGTGATTCTATGCAGATACTAACCACAAAAGTTGAGTTTCTTGGTTGTTTTGGGGGAGGTTGGGAGGTGTGGCCCTATGTCATAGAATACAGGTAAGAAGACAGCTGTATGGAAAATAAGCAATTTATATTTGACCCTTAGTACCAAAATAGAAAGAATAACTCTTGTGATTACTGAACTGAGCAAATCAGGACACTGAGGATATTGTAGAGGATAAATATACATGAAAGCAAATTTTTTTTTGTCTGTCTGTTTTCACAAAACAACTTCCACTGGGGAAGCACATTCACTGTGGCTGACTACTTTTAGTTGATGAAAGAAAGGTTATGTCATTTTCTATCAGACTATCAGATAGAGAATAGAAATGTTACAGGAAGACTTTCTCTCCTTCTGAAGCCTCAGTTACACAGATCTTCAAGGTTTCCACTCCAGCCTGTTTCTGAAGCTTTCAAAATTCTGCTTTCAGATATGTCTGCATCCAGGATTAAGATTTACATCTGTTGAAAAAGTATAGGCAAAACTCTCAAATACACACTTACCTACAGAAATATGTAGCTATTTAATAAACATACAAAATTTTATGTTTCTTTTCCCGGTTAAGTAAAGGTGGCCCATCCACCTAGTCGAATTCGAATTTAGTGCCCAAATATGGGCCAGACGTGGTATGAAAGATGAACCCCTCCCACCCAAACCCAATTCCACTATCCCAGCTGTAACCACACAAGGAAGGGGCCTTTATTACATCAAAGGTACAAACATTAGGGCTTTGCTAGCAAACATCTGGCATCTCTGAGCCATGGATCTAAAGGATCCGTTTGAGCAGCCGTTGACACGTACCGCAGTACCACAGATTGTACCACTGTCAGACTGGAAGCTGGCGTTTGGTCAAAGTCAAATGAGGGTTGTCAAAGCCGGCAGCTGGAACCCTCGACCGAGCTGCCGACTGTGTCCAACTAAAGCCTGTGGACAAGGCTTGGTTAAAGGTTACCTATTTTTTTACCCCATATATATGAGGTCATTCCCACCGGTGGTCAGGTAACTGTCTACCCTAAACCAGCAATGAAACTATTAAGAAGGATGAAATCACACCTACTTAGGAAGCAGAACTCTCATGTTAGGGACAATTTTTCACTACACCCATGAGTTAGGATCTCAAAGTGCTATAAAGGTTTACTGTCACTGTGGCATAAATTATATTACTCAATTTAAGAACTACATGTAAAAAAATTTTTTTTAATTATCCGTATGGTTTCCTAAGGAAATTCAGCTTATTTTATCACATTATCTGCCCACTCACTCTCTAAGCCTGTTGGCTGATTCTAGTTAAATTCTACGTGGGATGAAAACCCTTCAAAATAATTATGCTCCTCTAAAGTTAACAACAATTAGCTGCTGGGAGGTGTCACTACCTGCAGCCTCCACAGAGCAGTGGAGGAACTGCTGCACAAGCCGCTAAGTGCTGGCAGCATCTGGCTGCCAGGCAGCGTCTCTAGCTGCTGCACCTGCCAGCTCTCATTAAAGGGACAGGTTTTAGGATGCAGCTGGGAGGAGAGATTTTGCCCTCTTCTGGACAGGAGTTTGGCAAGGGAACAAAGGGGTCAGAACAACTAATGTGCTGACAATTAACAAAGTCAGGCTTCATTCGTTTTTATGCTCAGCGACTCAACTGTTATACCTCACGATTATTGTTTGCTTTTCAGAATCACAGAATGGGTCAGGTTGGAAGGGACCACAGTGGATCATCTGGTCCACCCTCCTTGCTCAAGCAGGGTCATCCCAGAGCACATTGCACAGGATTGCATTCAGACAGTTCTTGAATATCTCCAGCGAGGGAGATTCCACAAGCTCTCTGGACAATCTGTTCCAGTGCATGGTCACCCACACAGCAAAGTAAAGAAGTTCTTCCTCATATTCAGGTGGAACTCCCTGTGCATCAGTTTCTGCTCACTGTGTCCTGCCCTTTTGCTGGGTACCACTGAGGAGAGCCTGGATCCATCCTCTTTGCACCCTCCCTTCAGATAATTACAGACATTGATGAGGTCCCCTCTCAGTCATCTCAGGGCAAGATTAGGCCCAGCTCCCTCAGCCCTTCCTTGTAAGAGAGATGCTTTCATTCATTTGTTTTTTCATTCAGGAGCCCATTAGCCATGACAAGACAGCATCACTGAAACAGGAGGCCAGTAAGTCCTACCACACAGATTCTGACATGCTTACAATCTCATCCCATGCTGAATAATGGGTGATGAAATTGACACAAGTTTTTTTTCCTCCACTGTTTCCAGCAGCTGGCAGAATAGAGCACGCTGGAACTCTGCCAGAAGCAAAGTCAAGATTTATTTGATGGTGTTAAGATGTACATATGTGAAATATGTGAAGAAGAGAGATGAAACTTGGGCAGGGGAGAAAAGAGGGGAACCATACGTAATACAGAACAGCCACAAATTTGCAGGTCAAGTTTCTGGATGCTCACAGAAATTTGATCTAAAACTCGCGGAAACTATGTAGATAAAAATGGAATAAAAGCTGTAAAGACACTTACATAGTAGCTGTATGTATTTCTTTTTCTGGAAATAAAACACTTTTGCACAAAGTGTTTACTTCTGTAGTTCAGAAACAGCTTCTGTGTGTCAATCAGTAAACACAGGCTATCACACAAAAACAAATGTTTGCAACTTTTGAAAATGATACAGAAGTGTCAAAGATCATCAGTGCTCCTGGAAAGGGGTCTATGGTACCATGACTATTTGTCCTACAGTACTGAGACAGTAAAAGGGAGTCAGCCTTGTGCTCAGGAAGGCACCAAGGAAAGAAAAGTTACCCAGTTTAATCCGAACCACAAAAACATTTCCAACCAGGGTTGTTGTACTGCAGCCTATTTATCATCATCTTACCCATCATTTTAGAAGATTTCATTACTCTGAAACTCCCAGGATCCACTCGCAGTGGTCAGCAATTACTCAGATGACAGCAGCACTGGCAGTTGGCACACACTGCCATGGCCACACCAGCCCTGCCCAAAGGTTCCCCAAGTGCCACCACCAAGCTTCACTGTCAGCATCAGATGCGTGCCTGCCTCCTTCCACCAAGACACTCCTTCCAGTGCACAAACCCCTCTGAAACTCAGTTTCTGAAATCATATTTGCACTCTTAAATCAAAACAGCAATGCCATTAGTCTTCTCCACTGACATCTGTTAGTGTAACACATCCCTAAACAGCACTTTATGGAAGCAAATAAACATTTTAATGACTAGAACATTTCATTCATCATCTGTCCCATAGCCCACTCCAAGGGGAAGGAGTATTAGAATCTCTGAGCCTGATTTCAGGAATCCAGCCTTCTCTTAGTCTCCAGATAAGCTGAAAGGGAAGAAACAACACACCGGCTGCTTTTCATCCATGCCCTCATACTGGCCATGAATAGAGCACAAAAGAGGCCATCTGCTCTTCTGTAATGGCACTCTTAGCCCAGAGAGCTCACAGAACTCCATGCTGCAAGACACTCCATGAAATGGAAGGATGTCTTGCTCTTTTCTTACTTTATTGCCTGTATTTTCATTAATGAAGGATTAATTAACAGGATGATGATAGCTCATCATATAGTTACTGAAAAAAGTCATGGATAGTTGAGAAGAAAATGGACGCCTGTAGAAATTACATTTAAAAAAAAAAGATTTACTGAGGGATTTCTTTCTTTGGTTTTATACAATATCTAAACAGATGAAGGAGAAGTCTCATTCTTAAAGGCGCATTTTTCACTCTCCCAATGGACTACATCAAAGCATACTCACACTGGGATGCAAGGCAATAAGAGAGGTCAAATGTGTTATTTTTACAAATATCATATGTATTTCAGTTTGTTTATTTTTAGTCTTCCAACTCCAAAATGTAAAATGCTGTGAGGGGGATAAAGAAAGATAAGGTACAGTCCAAACAACAGGAAGGATCTCTAAGAACAGAAAGGCATTCCAGCACCTGGAGAATAGTACCCAGCTCTGCATGGACCAGCAAAATCCATTCCTCAAAGATACAAACTGAGGATTAAAGGAATCAGACAAAAAAGCTGCCAGACTTAGTAGTAGAAATTCGTGATTTAGCAGAAGCTAAGAACTGGAGGAAAATAAAATGAAATAAAATTAAAAAAATAACATAACGACAGCAAGCACCTTCTGAGAGCCCAAACTGATGGTACTGCTAAGGTTTGCAGGGCACCAAATGTTCTGAGGAAAATACGGCAATACAGATTCAACTATACAAGTCCATTTTCTCAACCTATTATTTCTTTGCTGTGCATGCTGTGAGCTCTGAAAGCAGATATATTTATTTATTTTGGAGAAATGGTATGAGTTTGCCTAACTCACATACTCCACAGGAGAAAAGAACATAAGTACCAAACAGTACTAGAGACCAAGCACAAGGCTTCTCTGATCTGCTAAAACCACACAGACCTATCAGAAGTGTGGCGAAAGCCATCAGGTTTTTCACTGGAGGGATTAGTACAGGAGCAGTAGGGAGGGACAGCAGCCTTTTCTTCCCACTCAGCCCAGGCCAGAACAGCAGGACCTGTAATGCACTCTCCTGTAGTGGTGATTTATGAGATTTTTGGTAACAGTTCCCACAAAATCACCACTTCATTTCAACCTAATTGCAAAATCAGGACAAAAGAGCTCCATGGGCTCTTGAAACTGAGCTGGTAGAAAAATCACCTCCAGAAAAACTGCTTTTCTTTCTTTTTTATGCCAAGGTTTGTGATCAAATGCACATTAGATCAGTAGCACATCTGTCAAATAAAGAAGAAAACTTGTACACACAGTAGTACTGCAACTGGGACAAAATACAGGGAGGTTCTTCTAATAAGTATTTTTCATTAAGAAATCCAGGGGATATCCAGATCTGTAACAGTACACAGGTTTAACCAAATAACAAACTTGCAAAATATTCATTTTCATTCTTTTCATTTTTCTTTACAGAAGTTTCCAATAAAAAGCAGCATGTATAGCCTTATTTTCTGAAGAGGAAAATTTTACCAAAGAAAGCTTCAAGAATACCAGTAGGTGGCACTTGGAAAAGAAAGCAAAAACCAAACCTGAAACATTAATTTATGCACAAAATAAAACTACATTTTAAAATTTTTCATTCGACATACAAAACAAATCTTTTATTTTTAAAACAAACCTTTAAATACCTCTTAAAGAAAAATAAGCTCCTATTTTAGTGTTTATTACAGAATGAGGGATTATAGTTTCTAATTCTAAATGAGACTTGATATTGCTAGCTTATGTAAACACATATCCAAAGAAAAATATTCCATCACCCAAAAGATGGAAACTATATAACAAGAAAGAGTGAAACATACAAGGGACTTAGTAATTATACTGGATCACCTATAAAAGACAGAGGGGGAGAGTGTGTGGTAGGAAGAGGAGGCTGGGATGTGTGTGAAGAAGCTGCTCTGGCAGGTGCCCTCCATGAGGCATGAGAGGGACTTAGACAGGCTTTATAAACAGAGGGCACCAGGAGACACCACTGGCAACTTCTCCTCTAGGAAGAAAGGTCTTGAATTCTGCCTGTCTTTTAAGCATCATACATATCACTGCTCATCTTTCAAAAGTTTCCATAATGTAAATTATAATATTTTTAAGAGACGGAGTAATTTTCCAGTCTATAATTTTTTTCAGCAAAAAACCCCTAACAGTCTTTGCCGGGGGGAGAGAAGTTGGGTTTTAGTCAAGAATAAATAGAGATGAAACACCTATATAGCAATTACATTACATTTTAGCTACCCAGTACTACGTAAAAAGCAGAAGCCACTTTGCCAGTAAATCAAACATGAAGTCAAAAGATAAAGGGTCTCCTACAAACACTGAAACACCATGTTACATTTAATTTATACTGGGTTTATTATTTCTAAGTGAACTATTAATCAACAGTACATTTAGAAAGCTGCTTTTACCAGTGCATTCAAGAGGAGCAGCAGTCTAAGTTTCCAGGTAACTACCTCTCTCTCAAAGAATTCTAAGTTATTTAATCAATAACTCTGTAAACAGCAAATTAAATCCATGAGCTAGAGTTTGATGAGGCAAGTATTGACTCAAAAGTTTTTAAGAAAGCCGATTATTTCTCACATTCAATTAGAAACAGCAACACCATATACATAGATCACATGACAAATGTGCTGGAAAACCTAGTCCTGTAATTAAGCGGAAGACTAATTATTTATAAAAAGCATTTGCTCATTTACTAGATACAATCTAAACTTCACGGTACATGAAGCATGATAGTATTCAATTGAATATGCAGGCAGTAAAATTTCGGGTCCTGCCTGAATTCCAACTGACACAGGGTCACCTCAATATAAAAAAACAAAAACATATAGTATGTAAACAGGTAATTCAACTGCATAGACAATAATGAAAGATTTGTCATTCAAAGTAAAACATGGGGGTGACAAAGAAACCAGGAGACAGTCAAACAATGTTACTATGTTACCTCATAAAAAGACTTTACTGTTAACTCATTCTTTGACTATGACTAAATCTGGACCTTGGCCTCAGCTATATTCTTACACTTTATCTTAAAAGTGCAACAGGTTGCAGAGTTAGACTGTGACTAAATATATTTTCAATCCATTACATAAGGCAAAACCCAAATTGCTGATAGACACTGTACTCAGCAATTACGCATTCCTGCCCTCCTTGTCCTCCATACCAACCATGCTGGCTGGCTGCAGCTCCCATGCACCATGCTGAAGAGCCAATTCCTGTGGCATTGCTGCATCCCTGCGGGGGAAGCTCCACCACCTCTGCCCCTCCAGGGAGAGGATTTGCAGCACAGCCAGGAGTGCGATGCAACGCCACAGCACAAGGTTTATAAATGCAACAGCTTTGGGGAAATGGCAGCAGGGTGGCTGCAGTGATTTTTTTTTTCCTCTGGGATTCAGGAGGTAAGAGCATGGGGGAGGGATGATCAGAAAGATCAAGGGGGATTGATAGTATATGGAGAGAGTGGAAAAAATGTTGTTAAGGGGGCTTCCCAGGATGCCAAAAGCAACTGAGCCAGCTCTCCTCAGGAAGGCTTCCTCCTTTTGGGACAATCAAATTTCCCCTTAAGTTCATAGCAAAAATTTTGTTTTCCTTATAAAGCAACACAATTGCACATCTGTGATTGGTGCTTAGAGCCAAAGCTCGGGAAAAGTTGTGTGATGCCATAGGCAAACTGTTCTGCATCCCTCAGAGGACACCCTGCACTGCAAACCATTAATTCAGAGAATTAATGGCCCTTTTAGTTTCTCTGCTTGGCAAGAGAGGCACTGAGCTGCAACAGGGCTGTAAGGCTGCAGCGTACCTCCCTCCCAGCACAGCCCCAGAGCACGGCTG
This sequence comes from Corvus kubaryi, assembly GCF_017639235.1. NCBI lineage: Eukaryota > Metazoa > Chordata > Aves > Passeriformes > Corvidae > Corvus > Corvus kubaryi. The sequence continues at coordinate 19,630 of NW_024581561.1, forward strand.
GCGAAAATGGAGGCCACGGCCTTTTGCTATGAAGATACTAAACAAGTCCCCCACGCTCAGTCCTAGGTTTCCACATTTTGAAATACACAGCAAAGCGGTTCAGTTCTTCAAAACTTAAATCTTTAAGGATACTTATTTTCAAAATTAAATTTGTCTTTAAATCCCCACAGCCATACAGACAACTTTCGAGCAGCTAAACTTAATCTGGTTTTCACATTCAAGTTTTAGAATGTCGAGTCCAGGTTATAGTTTTAAACCTGAAAACTCTTTATGTCATTAATTAGAGGAACCTTTTACCATGTCTGCCAAATTCAGGTCCTCCTAAAAATTTTAGCATCCTATGAGGTCAAGGTTGTAGCATTTTAGAGATCAGCTTTTACCATATGGAGAAACACCCTCTGACCACTGCCTGAGAACAGTTTCTCTCCTTGGCTCAGCAGCTTTCTGGCAAAGGCACCGTCTGAGGCAACATTTCTGCAGCACACCTCGGCCAACACGGACTCTGCTGCAGCCATGTCCCACAGGACAAGGCTCTTCCTCCATGACACAACATCACAGGGGAAGGGAAAGAATAAAGAGATTTCCCTCTTCAGAAAAAAGGATTTTTGTGCAAAGAAAAAACAGGTAAAAATATTTCAAAGCTTTTGTTTTTCTCACAAAGATAAACTAACAACTAACTAAAACACTGCCCCACTGCACGCAAAATGCAGTAGGGTCTCCATTTAATTTTTTAACTGCTACCAGCAGAGTCATGAAAGACAGTTTTGGGCTGGAAGCAAGGCTGCTTCTGGTCCTGCAGTGTTGCCATGACTGCAAGAGGAGAAAAGCTGCAGAGGACCAAGGAGGGCCCAAGGAGGAAATTCCCCCTCAGTGTCTAAGAGCATGATGAAGACTCCAATCCCTCCTGTCCCACACGGTGTCCACTGTATCAAGCATTATTGACCATGGAAGCGGCTTGGGAAGAGATGCAGGGATGCTGGGACGATCCAAGCTGCACCCAACACTCCTACAGTCAAAACAGATGCAACAGGGAGGGAACTATTACAACATTAACACCTATATTGGACATTTCAGAGTCAAAAATATCATACCGTTGTTACAGGCTACCTTTCATTGTAAATGGAAGTAGTACAAAAGTTTTCAGGACTTAATGCCACATAAAAGTACCGATTTCACCTTATGAATCGTTCTATCTGACAGCACAGTAGGCGCCATAAAACAGGATTTAGTGCTCATGATAGAATGTTTGGGTTTTATATAGATATACGTAAGGCAAGGAAAAATATCTCAAGGGAAATCTGCACCAAATTGTAAACCACAAGAGGGACATGGAGATTAAAATTCTGGAGGCACTGTGTATTAAACGAGCAGTCTACTATTCAAAAAAAAAAAAATCAATTGAAGCAAATTCAGTACTTCTACAATTATTATAACACAATAACTGTCATTTTGAAGCATGAAGGTTGGTTATTTCAAAGGTTTCTATACAGCACTTCCCTGCCTACTTGAAATGTGGTATTTTTAAACTGCAGTATCAGCCAGCCAAATAAATGTATCAGACACCTTCGAGCAATGCACTTAAATGAGAGAATATTCATAAAGGATTTAGAAAGACATCTCAATTCACTGACCTAAATATTACAAAGCAGATCACCAGAATGTCTTCTACATGCAACCCTGTTGGAAAATTTCAATTACTTCTTATCTTATAATTAAACTACTGGCTTAATACTTTGTATTTCTATGGTACCTTTCACCCAGGGAGCTTAATGTGCTTTACAAACATTATCAGCTTTTACAGTTAGCTGGCTTTTGTGACGAGACACTATACTGCAGACTTCCAGTTTGAGGTTTTATGTTAATTACATGCAAGCAAAACACGGATCTTGAGTCATACCAGGTAACATAAAGTTCATCCAAATAAAGTGAGTTACTGTGAATTCATTAATGAGACAGTCAACTCAGAAAAGCAAGAAGGAGGAGCACACCACAAAACATATCTTCTTTGGATATTTTGCTGCATCATTGCTGCCATTTCTTAAATAGTATTTCCAAAGACATGAAATGATTTTAAGATCTTTTTTTAAATCCATACTAAATAAAGCTGGGAAAATTGACACATATTATTACGTTTACATATACCATTCCTTCACTTTGTAAGGTATGAAGAACTGGGTGGCTTTGGAGAGTGACAGATTTCATGAGTGGACTATTAGATGGATTAGAAATTAGTTGGAAAGTCACATCCAGAGGATAATAGTTAACGGCTCAGAGTCTCAATGGGAAAGTGGTGTTCCTCATGGGTGCATATTGGGACCAGTGCTATTTAAAATCTTCATTAATGACACAGACAAAAGGATCGAGTGCACCCTCAGCAAACTGGCCGGTGACACCGAGCTGAGTGGTGCAGTTGACACACCTGATGGACGGGATGCCATCCAGAAGGACCTGGACAAACTTGAGAAATGGGCCTGTGGGAATCTCATGAGGTTTAACAAGGCCAAGTGCAAGGTGCTGCACCTGGGTCAGGGCAACCCCTGGTATCAACACAGGCTGGGCATGAACAGATCAGAGCAGCCCTGCTGAGAAGGACTCGGGGGTGCTGGTGGAGGAGAGGCTGGACATGACCCAGCCATGGGCACTCACAGCCCACAGAGCCAAACGTGTCCTGGGCTGCATCCAAAGCAGTGTGGGCAGCAGGGCCAGGGAGGGGATTCCACCCCTCTGCTCTGCTGAGACCCCACCTGGAGAGCTGCACCCAGCTCTGGGGTCCCAGCACAGGAAGGGCATCAACCTGCGGGATCAAGTTCAGAGGAGGCCACCAAGATGATTGGAGGGATGGAGCACCTCTCCTATGAGGGAAGGCTGAGAGAGTTGGGTTTGTTCACAGCCTGAAAAAGAGAAGAGTTTGGGGTGACCTGCTTATGGCCTTCCAGTACCTGAAGGGAGCCCACAAGAAAGATGGAGAAAGAAAATGTACAAGAGCATGTAGTGACAGGACAAGGAAGAATGGTTTTAACCTGAAAAGAATTACATTAGGTATTAGGAAGACGTTCTTCACTGTGAGGGTGGTGAGGCAAGGGAGCAGGCAACCCAGATAAGTTGTGGATGTCCAATTCCTAGAAGTGTCCAAGCCCAAGTTTGACAGGGCTTGGAGCAACCTGGTCTAGTGGAAGGTGTTCCTGCCCATGGCAGGTGGGTTGGAACTGGATGATCTTCAAGGTCCCTTCCAACCCAAGCCATTCTATGATTCTATGGTTTCAACATTACACAACCAATACTTCTTTACTGGGTATATTGAATGAGCTTTTTCAGGTTTCATTGTTCCAATAGCACTGTTACAATCCATGTTCTCCAAGATATGAATCACCCTTAAATCACTTTGCCTAAAAGTGCTTAAAATGTTAGAAACTTTGCGACACCACAGCAACACACAGAAGTCTTTAAAGTTCATCTAAAATAATCTGCAGCAATAGGTGCCACTACTTCCACTACTTGTGCTCAGGCCCTGAAGGACAGAACGTAAGTGTAGAATTCAAAGTTCAGCACTAGAATGAACATAAAATACTAAAACAAACATTTTAAAGTAATAAATAATACATATGTACAACTCACTGCTGCAGAATGAAGCATCCTTACAGGACAAAATGAAAATATTTTATAAAATTACAGGTTCAGAAAAAAACAGAAAATGAATGGTGAAGTACCAAGTGTAGATTTTCTACAATGTTACAATGGCCAAATGTCCACGTGAGGTACAGAGTTCAACTCACCTGTGTCCTGATTAGAAGGGGAAAAAAAAACTTTAGTGTCCAGCAGGCCACATATTCTACAGACACCACATACTTTTACTGAAAAACTACTTAAGCAATTGTTTACAGAGCTTTCAGTCTTTTATTGGCACCATTTATTTTCTCTTCCCACCTGGAAAGCACAGCACTTCATTCTGCTATATATTCAACACTTACAGGATTCATGAGAGAAGAAAAATTACAGCTAATACCTTTTTAAAATCTTTCAGAATATCCCAAAACAGCTTTTCTGGATACAAAAGCTGCAGTATTTTATATCCAAGATTTAGACTCTTTCAAGTACAAATACTGCATCCCAGTAGAGAAGAAATATTACTTCCCTCTCCTGAGATATAAAATGATAATCTTTTGCCATTTAAGATCACAAGATACAAAACATCACCCCCCCACCAAAAAAAAAAAAAAAGAAAAAATTAAAAGAAAAAAAACCAAAACCAACAAAAAACCCACAAGGCCTATCCAAGAAAAAAAATCCTAGTGGAAGAATTGATTTTGGAGAAAGATTTCACAATTTCACAACCTGTGGTGAAGAACATTTCAGATTGACATTACAAAGATAACACAAAAGAACGAAGGCATAGAGAAACAGAATAACAAGCAGCATTCAAAGCTGCATGACAAATAAGTATACAGCATGTAATTCTTCAAGTCAATATACAGATCTTTTCTGCCTCACTTTCCTTCCTTCCTATCTGCATCTCACTGTCATTAAATTGCACCATGGCACTTCTCCTGTACCTGAAAAAGCATGTACATAATGATGCTGAAGGGACTGTAATAACTTTTTTGCACACATCCACACTACTAAAGCTACTGCTCCAAAAGGCAATCAATTCCCAGCACACCCCCACATCATCCACTCCCTCCATTTACAAGACCTGAATGAAAGACATGATACTTCCCCATATCAACAAAACATTTCATTTTTTGTAATCCATTTATTTGAAGAATTAGTCTGTTTAAACAATGCTGAGGTCAATATTATGGTTTTGAATAACAGCAGGTAAAAAAATTAGGTATTTGCAGTCTGCCTGAAACCTTGTGTGTTCACAAAAGCTCTTCTAATGATCTACAAACTTGTTACATGAACCAATCACGTGCGTATGCTGAACTAATTCAAGCGGAACTATGCTGGAAAACACAGGTAAGAAGGCAGGTAAGAGCAGTGCTTCCACCAGCAGCCACAAAGCAGTTCCTACCTGGTGCAAGGGAACCAAAAAAGAACAACAGATTTGACAGAGACAGTTAGGGAAAACAGAAAAAGAACAAGCATGATGGCAACCTCCAGTCTTCTCACTTTGACATCCTTGGTCTCTATGGCTAAAGATCACACCACACTTTGACAGACCAAAGCAAATCAAAGCAAGCTATTCTGTGTCACCATGCTCACTCCTGATGGCAAGTCCTTGGGGAGGGCAGCACACACAGTGCTGAGCCCCACAGGGCTGCCAGGTGGGAAAAGCTCCAGCAGAGGACCCAGCCGCACACATCCACTCCCTCTGCCTCAGGAAAGATGTCACCAGGTAGGAGGGTGGGCAAGGATGCGCCCAAAGCAAGAGGAGGGGCCGCCATGTAGCACAGCAGGCAGACTGTGCCATTTAAAACTGTTTCATATCTGCTGACTTCTATTTCTTATGCTACTATTAGTGAAGATTAGGCAATTTTTTTTTCTTGTGGTTAGGTCAAACACATCATCAAAAAGCTTCAAGTAGTTTACATTAAATCCCTTAAATTGCACTGCTGCACATGATGAGGTTATATGCGGCCTGAAGCAATAATTTAGAAAAAAATTTCTCTTTCAGGTCGAGTGGAAATATATGACTCGTTAAGCCAGGGCAAAATCAGTTATGGCCCGGAGATGAAACTTCCCTTTAGTCTGAATAAAACCGACATTTCTGTTCCACACTACAGATTCAGCAAACAAAAGTTAATTAATTTAGGACAACGATTCTTTTAATGCTTTTGGCAACATCTTAAACCAGTAAATACAAACTTAAGTATTGATGATGTTCTGAAGCCTCAGAAGAGTGTGGCAGCTGAGCAATTCAGGACACTAAAAGTAATGCCAATAGTCTGTACAGCATTCAGATTGTTATACTATCACTCATTTGCCAAATGACATTTGCATCAAGGTATTTCTTCTTTTCCAGCTAAGTGATTCATACTGTTGCTTGCTTCCTTAAATTGTTAGTGCTGGAAGGATCAGTTCAATTTTTAACTGATGCTCGTTTGTTACTTGTGAGTTATACCAGTACGTTTATAACCTCAAATCACCACATGCATTTCATACGCACACACATTAAGAGACAGAGAGAGGGAACACAGCAGAAAGACAATAATGTGTCGTAACATTTACCAGTGGTTTGTCAGAATCAGTTCCTGATGAGAAGAGTGGACTAATTTCCCCAGAGACAGATCATACTGCATTCTGTGTGGCTGCAAGCTTAGTGCCCTGAGAATAAAGCACAGCTCCTCTACCAAGCCTGGAGACATGAAATAACACCTCAAGCTATAAGCTGGCCTGTAACAAGTGTTTGTGTTCAGTAAACATGGTTAGCACTACTGTAGCTAATTCTATGCAAAGTATTTCTTAAATGAGATGCATGAAATTTAGCATTTCATTGTCTTTTACATTCCAGTAACAGCTTCAACTTTTAAAGGGTATTCTGATTTTATTTTTCCTAATAATGGAGTCCTATGAAAGTCTGGGATTACAATTAAGTCATGTTCTTCTACAATTAAGTCATGTTCTTCTGCCAAATACTTAATCCTCTGCCTTCCTATGAGCTCCCAGTCTGAAGTTACATGGTGTTAAGTCACCCCTAGCTTCAATTATTTTTAAAAAGGGTAGAGCTTCTTCTTCCCTACTCTGACCTGTTCTGTGCAACCAGTTCCTAAGCACAGGCTCTTGTATATGTGGCACTTCTTAGCATGGAAAGAGCTTGGTGTTACTCAGAGCTTCCAAGCAGTAATTGCCATGCTAGCACGTGTTTCTCACCAGAAACACAAGGAGACAGACCATTGGGACCGTTCACCCCCACATTCACAGGCTCCACACTACCTACAAGAAACAGCTGCAAGGTGATAGAAGCTGCCCAGGCCCATGAAGTCACTTACGAGGAGAGCCTGTAAGAAATCTACTTCCAGGTTGGCAAAACATTTTCACTTACAAAATCCCATCTGATTCAGAAATTCTCCTTTATCTCTATTTACAATAACACGCTTCCAGCCTTCCATGTTTTAGAACACGGCTCCAAAGGAACTGCAGACAAGCACTTGATATTTCAAAGCAGCTAAGCTGAGGCTTGGTTCTGAATGCTCCATAATGGCAGAAAGAAATGTTGGTGCTTATAAAAATAAAAAATAGCAATTCTGAGGGAATTTTGAGGGACTTCTGAGGGACTGGTGATCCTGGAGAAGTCTGGGGAAGTCTTTATATCTGAACATCTCCACTTGCCATACACAACACAGCACATGTAGCACCAGGGCATCCTATTCCCTTTCAGCCTGATGCACGCCAGAACTTTAGTAACAAACTAGAGGGGCTACAAAGTTTATGTTGGCAAAAAAAAATGACAGATACTTGGTCACCCTACCAGAACCAGTACACTAAGTTTAATCAGCAATTATTTCCAAAGCCCCAGGCAGAACGTTATAGAATTCCTATACCAGAAAACGTTGATGTCCCAGCTCAATTCTGGCAAAAAGCACGCACTTCCCACCCCATCTCCAATGACAAAAACTCCAGACAGGAACAGATCACTATAGCCTAGGGCTAGGAAAAAAGAAAAATCTCCTCAACTAATGTTATTTGTGCAAAGGGCTTTAACCCAGCCAAGCCTTTGCTGCCACTGCATAAGCACATCAGCCATGAGGTGATTCACTGCCCTGCTGCAGTTCCCACTGCAGACTTTGAAATACTTTAGAAAGGACTGACTAGAAGCTGCAGATGCACTACAGAAATACAAAAATCTTGACAAACAGTACCCTTAAAAGCTGAAGAAAATAAAGTCAAATGACTAGATATATGGATCTGATATGGAATGATCAAGAGAGACATATTTAATTACAGATTCAGTTGAAAACAACAGCTCTGCAATGAATTCAGGAAAAAGATCAGAACTGGGTATGCTCATAAGGGAGAAAATGATAACACAAAACCTAATTTTTTTTATTTGCATTGCTCAAAGCAGACACCTGCAGAAACTGTCAAGAATAAGAAAATTTTTTAATTTACTGTGGTATATAGGGAAGAATACATTAATTCTTTATTTGTACGGCTTACTATAATTTTCTAAAAAAAAGAAAGCCATGCCTTTTCATAATTAGTGTACTATGCCAGTAGGTTTTTTCCCCTAAGTAAAACATGGACAAATACTACTTTTTTTTAAAAAACTATATACATACATATTTAACCAACACTCAAAACAAAGTTTATTAATAGGGCACCTCAAACTTGTCCAAAAACCAGAGTGGATCATTGTGTAATACTGCTCTGAGACGCATTTCCTGCAAATAGAAAAGAATACCGATGGAACAGGAAATTCAGTTCTGCTGGATCATGGGGCAAAGTCCTGAAGACCTGAAAAGTGAGAGCAGCACTGAATTTATAAGGTAAAGTCAGAAAAGCTGAATATATTTCATCTGCTTAACAAAGGTACATAAGAACCTTGTCACACTGAAGGATGACAGGACTAATTCAGAAAATTACAAGGGCTGGGGGAATTATTATGAATGACAGAATGAAATTGTTGAGTACATAAATTCTGACAAAAAAAAAAACCTATGAAAGCTATTATGAAGTAATTTCCAAAAGAAAATGACAGAAGCATCATTGCCAATGACAAGCCTAATAGTACACCAGACAAAACTTGAAAATAAAGACAACTTCTTTGTTTGCTAGATAGAAACAGTACCTTATTGATTCTTGCATAGATAATCTTTCAAGATCAGAAAAGATGATGGTCTGCTGTTACAAGGAAGCCATCAGTAGTTTGGCAGAGCTGTATTAAGATCTATACTACTCAGTATATTCTTAATACAACTAGGAAAAAAAGGTGAATAATAAGGTGCAAGATTTGTTGACAATATTTAAATTATCCAGGAAAGTAAAAATATGGGTTGGTTGCAAAAAAAAAAGTTTAAAAGTTACATTTAAAGAAGGCCATGCACTTGGAAAAAAGTAAATCTTCATGTCGCAGATAAAGTAATGGGCTCTGATCCTACTCAACTTGGAACTGTAATTCTGGGATTAGATTATAATTTTATTTCATCTACAGACTATTCCCAGGTCCATCCAAACCCCATTTCAACAAATGTAGAGGAGCAGAGGAAGAGAAGCAGGCAGGACCCCAAAGCAAGACTCCAGCTGAGTAACACACTGTCCCAGGAGAATCTCAGCCACAGTGTCCAGGCATGGAAGCCAGCAAGATGAGTTGCAGGAAGTAGATATCCCTTATCACCTTTCCAACTAAGGAGTGTTTCTGCCTTGGGGTGTAGGGCACATAGTGGGATGAAAGGAAAGTGCATTTTGGGATCGCATCAGGTTTACGAGTTTCATGCGAGCGCTAACAAAGACCAAGCTGAAAAGTAGAAATGGCTGGGAGCAAGGGGTTTAGAGTGGGTCTCTGAGGGTCAGCTGTGAGTGTCAGCTTTCGAACACCCGCCTGTCTCTACAGATGAGAGCACGTGGGTTGTTGCCTGTGGCACCAGGGAGCTCGTATGTCCAGGTGCCAGCAACTGGAGGCAGCAGGACAGCTACTGAGCAGATCCAGTGTCTGAGCTCAGCTGCTGGGCAGCTCCTCCAACGTGTGTATGCATATACTCTCACTCCCAGAGCTCCTTCCTGCTCAAACAGAACCGAGTGCTCTCTCTGCCTGCCTTATCACTGGCATACACACATAGTGCACACCCATGCCTGCTGGGGATACATTTCAGCCTCAACACTGGTCAGCCCTAAGGCACGAAGCAGCAGCTGCCTTGCTTCTCCAGGGCTGTAGGACCCAGCATAATGTATTTTCCTCCAACACAAAATAGATGCTTTCAGGCAACCATCAGCTAAATGCACAGCAGTCACAACAAAACAGCATGTTATTAGAAGCTATGCAGAGGAGAGAACAAGACAGAGACAAGCTTAACACTGCCATTAAACCCACTGCACCTTGAATGCTGCCGACAGCTCTGGTCCTCTCCCCACAGAATCAATGGCTGAGCAGCTAATACCCCACTGCCTGGAAAGGGCATGAAGGAGCCAGGATATAACAAGGGCTGATAAAATTCACAGGCAGCACAGCCTGCATGAAGAATTGTACCTCTTGCAGCCCAAGAGCTAGGGACCAGCAGCATGCTCACAATGAACAAATGGAAGTAGTATTCACACAACTTTGATCTAAGTCATGGGACTCTGCCACAAGATACTGTGGCTCCTAAAACCCTACAGCCTGAAAGAGAGGCCCAACAGACTTACAGAAGAAAATGCAGTAACAGTCAATGTCTACATGGAAGTCACCCCTTTGTCAGGAAAATATCTTGAGTCACACCACTGAAGGGTGGGAGAAGGCAGATGGTGGGGTCATTACCTTGTTGCTGTAATCTTCTCAAGGTTTTCACTTTTGGCCACTGTCAGAAAGGATATGGGGTTAGACAGACTTTGGGTCTGACTCAATATGAGTAATTCCTACATTCTGTGCTTATTTTTATTTTTAAAAAAACTAAAAATAGTAATGACACAGAGGACATCTCCACAAAGTGCTGATACTTTTCCTATACTGTAAACAGATCAGACTGAAGTTTCTTCCCTTTTTTCAGTCTGAACTTTCTTTCTTAACCTGGACCGTTTTACAGACCAAGGTTAGGGAAAAAACCCACAGAGTAACAGCCACAACAAGGAAAACCAACATCCTTCTCTGAGGAAATGGAAAGAGGCAGCTGGACAAGTGAGAAATGGGAAAACAATGCCAGTGTAGATAGATCTGCTATTGACTTCAGAAGAGCAGCAGTACAGCCAAAGCACTCCCTGCCCTGCTAAACAGATACAGCTGATAAGAGTGAAGCAAGCTTAAGGCACAGATGCATAGGAATTCTCCCACACCCCCATTTACATAGCACAGGGACCAGCTCCTATAACCCTTTAGTAGCAATCCCACACGGAATAGCCTAGACTTTTCAGTGAGGGATTTGCAGCCTCAGAATGCCTATAGTCGTTGCAGTACAGATTCTACTGGACAACAAAAGTTAACACTATAAACCTCTGAATGAGTACCAGCTGACTCCGACAGTGAAACCAAAAATCGTGATTCCACCAAAACACCTGCCTTGTTTGACGTTAACTCCTGTGCGACAGAAGAGGTTCAATTCACACCTCCTCACACCACACTTGAGGAGATACAGGGCTTCTCCAAACAACATAACCACCTTAGAGAAGCACAATGACACAAACTGCATCTGTACCAAAAAATATTTAAAACTCCAATCATGCACCATTATGTCATCAGCAAAGCAGAGAAGGGAGAGATGGGGTTGCAATCTACTCATTTTTAAGCAGATCTCAGCAGTACAAACTACAAACAATTATCTAAAATGTTACAATTACACGGAGCCACCTCAGGCAAAGCTTTCGGAAGCAGCAGAGACAATTTCCCCACACTGGAGACAGCAACACAGTCATCATGACAGCACTTCGTTACTGTTATTTAAAAGGACAGGGTCTAGACCGAAGACACAGAATCAGCAACTTCAAACTCAAGTTCAATGAAGTCAAGCAATTCAAATGTCTGCAAGTAAATAAGCAGTAAAGGAAAGGGGACAAAAAGTATTTGAAACAGCAAACATGCACTCACAAAACTCACTGCCAATAACGATAGCATTTCAAAGTGCAAATCTACAAGACAATGGCCACTGATTGACAACAGCTTTCAATGAACAGACATCCTGTCTGGTCAAGCAGGAGCTCTACTGCATGAGAAGACAACAAACATATATAATAAGAGACCATTTATCTACTCCCATTTCCAAAATTAAAAGCAAAATTGCTAAAATATATTTAAAACAAGGATATTCTTTAGAAAACCTTTTCTGAATATGATATTTTTTTTTAAAGAAAGTCCAACAAAATGCTCTGTTCTAAATCCCAACTGAAGAAAAACCGTCTGATATAAACTTAAGCTTACCAGGCTTAGGCAACAACTGGGAGAAATTAATTTCCCTAAGAGGCCCACCCAGATTTTCCAGATCTTCACTCAAGTAGAATTCTTCACATGAACAAACCTTGAATCTACCTCTGGGACAAATCATCTTCCAAAGTTCTCCCATGCAAACACAGAAAAACAGAATTACTATGCACCATTAGCAGAGACACAGAAACCCAAAATGGGGTAAATAGTAACCTATAATCCTGCAATGAGAGAGAGGATTTCAGCACGATGGAGGAGCAAATAAGGACCTCAATATTCCTCCTGGTTTGGACACTTGGAACATTATCCTCATCCCCACCTGCACTTATATTCCCAGATGGTTAGTAATAGCAGGTTGTCTGTAGAAGCTTAAACAAAAGATGCAAGAGCAGCAGAAATGTTTTGGAGGTGCTTGCAGACAACAAAGTATTTACTTCATCCAAACTAGCAGTGAAGATACTCACTGCTTTACAGCATATACAGGGAAAGGAGTGGGGAAAAAGGCCAAGTCATACCTCAAAACAGAGGAAGCCCTGGAAATGCAACTAGTTAGTATTGAGACTCAGCTAATAAATGTCACTCAAAGCACTTGGCACAGCATCATTCATTTGACACACATGCATGATGTTCACATCATCTGAAAATGCAAACACAGCTTGCTTCAATTTCCAGTTGAATTTTGTTTCCAGTTTGAAAAAGGAAAAAAAAGGAAAAGAAAAGAGCAACTGGTATGTGGCAGGGAAGGAGGGTTGCCAATAACTTCTGCATACACTTAGACATATTTCTGTGTGGATGGCTGGGTTTTATTAAAAATAAATACATAAAAAATTAAAAACATACAAAGTGACCAAGTATTGACAAGAAATAGGAAATGTACCCATGGTGTTAAAACATTAAAACCTTTCATTTGCAGTCTCTAGCATTAAGTGTGATGATAGAGAAAGCTAGGAATTAATGAACCATTCTAACATTGAAATTAGGTTAGTCCCAATAAATGGCAAGTAGCTGATTTCAGAATAAGTAAGAATAAATCTTAACAACGTGTAGCGCTAGCTACAGTTTTAATAAGCCCTTACCCTCAGATGGGACTCCTGATGAATCCTATGTGCAAAGCAGAACATGTCGACATCCCTTCCCAGAAATATCACCCACACTGCCTCTTTCCAAACAAGATACATATTGCACTCTCAAACCAAACAGAAAGCATGCAGCAGAAATGTGACTCACGTGACCACAACTAAAACAAATTCTATTTACCCAACCAGTATACAGATTAAAACACAAAATAATTGTCTATTAATTAGACATGTGTCTGCCTCTCATTTCCACAAAATAGTCTATATGAACTTTTGCCACAATGCTAGCAGCTGAATCCAGTCAAATAGAAGCATGACTCAAAATAAACCCACTCTAGCACAATTGTGTCTAAAAACTTGAAGTCTGTACATTTTTTTTTTAAGTGGCATACAGATTATCTTTATTTGCTTAAAATGGAAGCTACCAGAACATCCACTTTATTAGTTTTTCCCTTCCTGGAAGGGCAAAACTAGAAAATGCAAGAAAGAATTAATAAGATATTTCTGTAGAGTGTTGTCTTTATTAGCACAATGGAAATTACGGAAACTAAAGTTGGTTAAAAAAATTAATTTCATTAAAGCTATTTTTCCTGAAGGAAGAAGAATAAAAAATTTGAATTTTTGAAGCGTATCTTAGTAGAAGTTGAGGCTGGCTACACTGTTGGTGCATGGTCCTGAACACAAGCCTAGCTGAAGCACAGAAGAAAGGATTTGGAAGAGAACAGTAGAAGAAAGCCTGCCCAAAGGAGGGATCAGAATGTTAGAATCTGTCATTTAGCCACTACAAGAAACAACCTAATACAGCCAAGTGTGCTCTGTGAAGTTGCACAAGCTAAACAGTACCAGTCCAAGAGCACAGCAGTCCAGCTGCAGTCTATAAATGCAAACCCAAGTCTAGCTGAGTTTGCAGCTTGTCTAGTCTCAAACTACCAGCAGTAAGCAAGGACGACAGCCAAAGCTAAAGCCAGCAGCCAGCCCTCATATAAAAATACCGTGTATGGTCTAAATTAGCTGCATTCCTGAGCAGCACCTTCCCCCAGGATTGTAACAGCATTCAGTATTAACAGGTAGAAGCACTCAAAAAATTCTTGAGAAAATTTTAGACAGACAAGGTCTACAGTGCTTGCTGTGTGAGCAAATAATACATGCTTAAATTGCTTAAAAAGCATTAGGAAATTACGACAATCTGTCCTGAGTCCTTAATTCACTATATCTTTTAATTAAAAAGTTATTAAACACAGAACACATCTGATGTCACCCAGCTCACGTTTTTCTAAGTACTTGATTTTCTAAATCTTTTTAACTATGCATTTCAGAAATGTTAAATCAGTTTGGTTTTTTTACTGCAGCACAGTCTTTTTTTTTTTCATCTAATGATTTAAAATCATCTCTTTTCCAAAATCACGTAGGAGTCGTACAACAAGATTTTTCCCTTTTGCACCTTTCCCGATTTCTGACTGCTGGTTTTGAAAGTAATATTCATCAAATAATGCACTGCACAAAAGAAAGCAATAACCAAGCCAAACAAATGAGCCACCACATACAGCCTTTAGAATCCAAAACATTACTTTAACAAGCAAGTTTTTCTGAAGACTCATAGGCACTGTGCAATTTGTCCTCCATGAGATCAGACTGCCTAATCATCCTATATCACTACAGCACATGCAAAGGGCACCCTGGGATGTTATGCTTTGTAATGTTATAAAACACTTTCAAATAATAGGTAGGATGAAAAGACTACAGAAAAACAAAACACATGTTTTCATTACCTCAAGTTTCACTCATTATCAAGCCCTTCTTTGTTTCCATTTCTCAGAAGACCCTTAAATTTCTAGAGAACCTGAAGGATCACTTCCCAATAAAGCACTCTAAAACGATTGCATCAGGTTAATGTATATTAGCTTCAAATGCAATTCATACTGTATTTTTAAGCACACTACCAAAACCTATGCAATAGCATTCTGCAAGTTCTATTAATGATTATGTAAAAAGAAATATCCTATTTGCTCATCTATTTCCTGAGAAATGACATGCCAAATTTATCTCAGCTCTCCTTCTGGGAACCAGGACTGATGTCCTAAGTATCAGCTCCTCAGGTAGCAGGAGAAGCCAATCCACTCTGAGTCAGACTAAAACCTTTACAATTTTAACACTTATATTTATTCTAGCTGGTATCAATGCTGATGATTAAAGTTCACACAGCTTTTATGTGCCTCTTACTTTGCTGGATTTTAACTGGTGAGCTGAAATTTCTCACGGTATGCTCAGATTTAAATGACAAATGCTTTTATTTTTATGTTTAATATACATTCTGAGAAAAGATTAATCCTTTATATAACATTAACTTTCTTTTCAGGCAACATTTTCTTTTGAAAGCTTTAGATACTCCCTTTTCAGTTCGGGGCACTTGAAGCCCAGCAGAGAGGGCTCTGTACTAGAGATTGCACAGACTTTCCAGAGAAACCCTACGAAATCACAGAATGAGGGAAGCTGGAAGGGACCACCATGGGTCATCTGGTCCAACTTCCCTGCTCAAGCAGGGTCATCGCAGAGCCTGGACTGCACAGGCTTGCACAGCAACGGCTGACAGACAGACCTCACTCAGATCTTAAATTGTACACATCCGTTAAAGCTCTCACAGAGTTTAAAAATCAGTATTTTTGCAGAGTCCATTCATTTGGGGAAATCTGTCCATGGACCCACCATTCACAGGCAAATCTGTTGAGGGAACCCAAGCCTGGAACAGGCCACCCATTCCCATCAGCATGGGACTACAGGGACAAAGACAGAAAATGTCTGCAGCAGCAGCAGATAATGGATCACAAGCTACAAGGCACATGGGGAAACCCATTCTGTCCATGAGACAAGTGGTGCCGTAACAAAACCCAAACATACAAATTGTATCACAGTGCTCAAGAGCACTGCAGGAGCAGAAGCTCAGAAAACACAAGGGGAGCCACTGAAACAGGAGCCAGTATAAATCACGAACATCTAAAAGGAGAGGGCTGACGGCTACAGGAGTCAGGACTTCAGAGTGACTACCCATGCACTGGTCCTCCTGCCACCCTGCAACACTGCCTTCAAGGTAACCCTTCATCTCCCCCCCAAGAAACCCCTGCACCTCAGTTTCAAGACAGACTGACCCTGTCCTATCCAGTCTCCATCTCTTTTTCCCAAAGCCTGAAAACAGCTGCCTGCAGGGATTCCCTGCACTCTGCCAAAGGCTGAATGAACCTGCAACTGAGGCAAGGGGAGCAGTGAAGAAAACATTTACCTAATGCTGCTATCAGATAAGCAGACTGGGGGAGCATGTCAACAGTGGCCAAAAAATTAGCAGATAATTTTGATATACAGGAATATATACCCCATACATCCACAGTAATTAAGGAATGTTTGTAACACATGCACTCGGTGCAGTCTGACTACTGCCTTTTTCTAAAGCAATCTTGACTTTTAAAATTTTTTAAAATTTTGCATAATGAATACAACACAACAGTCTGAATTCACCCCTTGTTTTTAAAGAGCACCTAAATTTAAAAACATTTTGGAGAACAAAAAAAAGACCAAAATTGAAACAGGAAAGACATCTTCCTCTGAGACCTGTGATAAAGGCAGATCCTGCCTTCATAAATGCAGAAAGCACAACTGACATCAGGATGATAGCTGTAGGATGTAACACCATCAATTGTACCTGCAGCAGTGGTACATGAATTTGAACAACCATGTGTTTGCCTCCCCACTGATGAAGTCCCTTCCTCAAATTCCACACACTCCCCTCTGCCCCTTTCACCACTACAAACACTTTTCCACACTCGAAGCTCCTCTCCACATCCCTTTTAACACCCCTACCAGGGCAGGCTAGTGCATGTTATGACCAGCTCAGAGCTACATACATGCTGTCTGCTAGGCCACATGCGTCAGGTGTCAGCCCATCAAAAGAAACATGTACTTTTAATGACTGCCTCAAAGATGTATTAATTTGTACATCTCTGCTCTACTCAGCCTCCAGTATGGATGAAATCTGATGATGCTTCTCTAGTATTTCCACCTCTCTCCCAAAGCATGGTTATATATTGAGCTGAAGGTTTTAAAAATTTTACTCTCAGTTGAGCCAATATCAAGATTCAACCTCTTGTGTTGATGCACATTCACTGCCAGTGGACTCTGCTGCATGTTGAAACCAAGCCATGAAATCTGTCCTGCTCTGTTCACATCATCTGGAAATGTCCAAGAATGCTCCCGGAAATGCATCCCCAAGAACACACACACCTACAAAGCACCAATTTGTCAAGTCCACTTGAACACCACCAGTACTGCCAAAACCCAGCCATTCAGGTACACTGTGGCTCTGGTCGTCAAGCTAGGAGACATGAAAAACCCACGCAGAACCTACTGCTGCCTGGAGCATAGCTGATACCCCAACATTACTCCTGAGAACTTCCACTTACTTATCTACTTATTTCCTAGGACAAATCTCCCCCTTCATGCAGTTGGTATAAGAGTATCTTTTGAGAGTAAAGCCTCTGCTCCATTACTTTGGGGAAATGATTATGAAACAGGTTTTTCTTCCTCAGACCTGTAAGGTTTCACACATTGTTTTATTTTTGTTTTATTCAGAAGCTCCTATTTTATTTTAATTATATCCTCCCAAAGCAGAGTGTAGAGTAATATCAGGTTCCTTTGCAGGTCCGATGGGGAAATATTTACTTAAAGTGTTCTTTATCAGCTCCTGCCCATTCTGGATGCCAGGAATTTTGAGTTTTGGTCTTTATAAGAAAGTATTTTTTTGCATTAGATAACTCTTTCACCTTGTAAGGTTAAAAGCAAGAACACCTGGATTTGTTCATGACGGTTTTTTAATATTGTTAAATTCCTCTTCCTGGAAGAGGGAGGTTGAATTCTATTCCTTACCATGTAGGAAGAAAAAGCAGACAGTAGAATTTGTACCAGATGACCTCATTCTTTATGATATCCCTTCAATACAGTGAAAATCAGTTTCTGGTAACTCTGCAGGAACTACTTTCTCCTGCAACGCTTTCATTATTAGTACTGCCTATTATTACTGTTGCTACTCATTCACAACATAGGACTTCTGTAGGTATCTGTTTCTTTGCCAAATCTTAACCGCACTGAAATCTGTGCTAATTAACTGCCTCTGGGTGATTGTTGCTCCTACTGTTCTTGTTTCAATCAACTGGGTCAGAGTTGGAAGGGTTTTATCTTACTTGAAATAAGTGAATATACTTGAAGTCTTATTTTCCAAAATAGCCAGTGCCTTTTCTTTAGAATATCCTCCCATTTACACACTTTAGGCTAAGGACTTCAAATTTGCATCACAAATGTGTCATGGAAAACTACCTGAATTTAGCTACAGTACAAAACCCATCACAAAACAAGGTACTTAGACTTGTTCACCAGAAAGAATCTATCATGTTAATTTCTCAGATTTCTGATGCATGACCGTAAGAAAGAATTAGCCCCGATCTCATTAAGACCACTATCTTCTGAGCCTACAGGGACAAAACTGAACTTTTTCTTGAAGGATTACTGCCAGAAGTTTTACAATCAGATATAGAATGTAGGTGCTAGAACATACAAAATACAGTGATCCTTATGACCACCATACTATCAGCAGCTTGACAGCAAACATGAAGAATATAGGACAACAACTCACAGAGCAAGGTAGGGAAAAATGTATTAGCCACATATGTATAGAAGATCACAAACAAAACTTGTAAAACTTGAGATTATGGAACCAGGAGGTCTAGAACTGTTCTACTAATAGACAGCATATTAGACCTGTAACTCGCTGCAGAAACAGATCTGGACCGCAAGCCAGAGACAGCTGAGCAAGGAAAGTGTGAGGTTTAACTAAGTATTGGCATCACAGGAAGTTGAGAACAGTGATATCTAATATCTGGGTAAAACAACAGAACATGGATAAGTTCCGAACTGGACAGCAATAAACATTTTAATGAGGCCTGGACAGCCAGGCTGGGAGCCAGCTGCTGACTGCGCCTACCCATGTACTCGTACACAATCCTGCTGAGAGTGTGGGAGCATGTGTGTGCCTGAGGCATGCTGTAGCTGTTTCAAGGACCATTATATAGTGATTTATGGACCAGCAGTGATTCATGAACCACAGGCTGAATAACACTAGACAAAACTACCTTTACAGTCCCTTTTTAGCATTTTGCCTCTTGATTCTATGCAGTAGTTTGCCCATATATTATTGTTGTATTGGTGGGCAAAAGTGTTGTATGTTATGCCCAGATAACAAGCATTCATCTTATTTAGTTTGTCTTCACCCTTGGTACAGTGCAACTTATCTATAATGCATGTCTAAAGAGGTAACTCAAGAAAGACCTGCAGAAACACGGATAAAAGATGGCAGAAAATGGGAAAAAAAGAAGAGTGACAGAGAAAGAAAAAAGGAGAATAGGTGAGATGCAAGAAGGGAAACAGTTCAGAGACCCTTTGCTATTAGGGAGCTGGAAGAAGCAAGCAAGGAAAAAGACCCAGAATGACGCATCATGCGCACAGAATCTCAAGTGGAAAAAGCTTTCCAACACCTCAAGTAAATCAACAGTTGAAACTGTTAAGCTTTGTAGGTATTCCTTGAAATTGCTCATCTTGCTGGGTGTAAACTACAGCAATCAGGGCCCACCAAGTTGCTAAAACAGAGCTCACTGCCCAGTACTGCCGTGTGTGCGTGTTCATGCTACAAACCAGGCCAGAGACAAAGCCAGATGCAGAGTAAAATAAAAAAAAAAGACAAGCTAGCACATTGATTTATTATTTATTTTCATAAATAATTACTCACAAAGAATCTTAAACTTTTAATACCATGGCTGCCACAGTACTCACACCCTGCTGCTCCACAGCAATCAGCGAAGCAGGAACGCTGCCAGAGCGGCTCAGTTCTGCCCGCTGTTGAACACGCACGTTCTCGGGAGCAGTTAACCTCCAATTAAAGACCACAGACAAAAGTGGCTTTGCAGGAGCCACGCTCACTTCTGCTCCACCCCTCACTACACGTGCAGATGGGTTGACAGCGTGAGGAAGTCAGTCCAAGGCACAGCAAATCATCTATCCTACTTCCAGAAAGACAACCACAGGCAATACCAAGCAAGCAACCCCAACTATTCCAACTTATATGGTCTTTGATACTTGGTCATCTTCCTAGAAATCCTCCCTCTCATCATCAGTGATGTACACTTTTCAGATACGATCAGATGATCATTTTCTTCATTACATTCTCTGTAAAGTGCCACTCAACTTAAGCTTCCGGGTTCAAACAGTAAAGTCCACATCTTGCCAGTTATATTATTTTTTATCGATCCTTACAATGAAAATTATATTTTTTCCAATTACTAATCCATCAAAACATAAATGTTTCAAGGAAAAAAGAAGAAACAACATCACCTCAATATATAGAATGCTTCATTAAAAATCCAGACATATATGAATTCTGGTAATTCCCACGTTGAGCTGCTGGATACACAGCTTTAGGATATTCCAACATGTAGTGACAGAGGGCTCCAGAGCTCCTGCTTTACATTTTCAAATGATCTGGGCTTTCAGGGCTTCCCCATTCCCAGATGCAGAGCTCAGAAACCTGCAGCTCAAGTTGTAAAAGGAGCTGTAATCTATTCCAGCTAAACAGCAAGGAATCTGGAACCGAGAGCTCTCAGAGGGCTCAGGTTTTCCAAGCTCTCCTATACACAGGCAGAAATACATATCCTCTTCTCCCACTCATCTCCTAAATAATCAAGTTAACTGACTGATACATAAATTAAAATTATATATATTCATCGCATAGAAGGTAAATTCAAGCATTTAGCCCACACAACCACAAAAATCTTAAGTCAGCAAAGTACACATAAGCAGGTATATGCAACTCAGTTAAAAAACAAAAAAAGGTATGATCAACCTTATCAGTGGTTTAACTGAGTTTAAAGAAATATTCATGGATCAGTTACGATTTTCCTTAACTCCACAACTCCAGCTGGATTTTTCTGCCATCAATACATGTGAACCAGGAAGGACTAGGAATACATTTAAACTAGGGAAAAAAAGATCTTTGAAAAAAAGAAAAGAAAAAAACAGAAAAAAATTGACAACCAACATGAAAGAAGGATAACTGATGAGATTAATAATTCTTGCATAATCACTACAGACTTTTAATGATAACGAAGAGATGAGCAGTCTGTGAGCAATGTCAGGGTATCTCAGGAAAACTAATAAAAGTTAATAACCCAATAGCAGAGGGCCAATGGACAATCCAGTGATGACCTCTCCTCAAAGAACAACAGTGGCTCTAAAAGCAGGGAAAAGGATGGATTTGTGGATTTTCAAGGCTATAGTACAGGAACATCTGGATCTGGACCACGGTGTCAGGCTCCAGCCTTCCAGATTAAGAAAAGACAGTGCCCAACGACACAGGCGTGAAGGAGACAAGCGATGTGCAGGCCAGGTGTAGCAGGCCTCTACCGCAAAGAACACGGACAGCAGTGACAAGGACAGGGACACAAGGATCACAAAAAAACCCAGTTCTCCTATTTGAACATTATTTCCCCACTCCTTTTCTCTCTGTTAAAACAAAAATCAGTCAAATTAGGGGGAAAAAAAAAAAAAAGCACTGCAATAGCTGAGGATTATTAAAGGAAACAATAAAATGTTATGAAGCCATACAAAAATACCAGAATACGAAAACATGAAGACAGCAAGGCTAGTAGAGGAAATGGAAATCGAAAATATTAGATAAACTAGCGGCTTATGCAAGGCTACTTCGATTACTGGAAAACAATTTCTTGGCTTTCCTTTTAATATAACTAGAAATAATAACATATTAAACCACATTTTGTTTATGTTCATTAAGCACTTCACCCTACAAGAAATTAAAACATTTACAGAATGACATGAGACATAATTAAAACAGTTTCAAACAATTTCACTCCATTATTTTTTTTGTCATTCCTTAGTTTACATATCCTAATTTGACTTTTACTGAATACAAAATTAGAAATGCTTTTTCAAACAAATCATATTCTGAATCTGAAATTATGCTTTATACAGTCTATACTGTATGCAAAGGAGGAGTGAAGGAACCACTAGACCTTTAAGCTGTTCTTTAATAAAAGTGACATTTTGTTAGTATTTCCTTGAATGGGCAAATACTAGTTCACATCTTTGAAAACCATAGCAAAGTCTCTATTTACTGAATAAGATTATGTGATTTTTACTTTTTTCTTTTTTTTTTTAATAAAAAATTTTATGAAGAAACATTAATCAATCTGGCATTCTCATCACTGCCAATTTAGTAAGGTTTCCATAGCAATATATTCTACCTATTTGCCTATAGGCGTTTATAGTTATTTTTCACTGTGCCTGTACTTTGCCTTGAAGATTCCAATTCTTCCCATAACTGCCCTAATTCATTGCAACCTTGAAATACCACAAAAAGGATCAAGTACATAAAACTGCATTCCAAACTCAGTTTCAGAAAGAAGCAGAACATGAGGCTGATAGCTGAATGCAGAATCTAATGCAAAAACTATTTACAGCTCTCTGCTATAACCGATGATGTTCACAGCTTAGGGGCAGCCAAAGGGTGGTTGTGGGGAATGAGAGCATTACCTGCTCAGTCAGACAGAAAACAAATGACAAATGCTGTGTTACACAGTATGGGGGAAGCTGCTGAGGTATTTAAATCCATCACCATCCAAAAGACAACTCTAGAAGCTCAGTAAAGCAGAAGCAAAACCTAAAGGTGTCTGAGACCAAAGATCTCTCCAGTGTAGTCCAAATTACTGGGACATCAGGAGGAAGAATGAAGATTAATAGCTAAATCAGTCTCTTAGAGATGAACTTAGAATCAAACAATCATTGAGGTTAGACAAGACAACTAAGTCCAACCATAAACCTAGCACTGCCAAGTCTAACGTGGTACAATTCTTCTGTGCATGCTTAGGCACCTTGGTGTTCACATCTTAGTACTGGCAGAGTAGATTTTTTACAAGATTAAATGTAAATCTTTGGCTTTACACACAAAGGAAAAAATTGCTTCCTCTCTTCTGTGCAACTGGGTTCATAGATTATCAGCTCCTAAACTGTGCAATGGCAGATCATAAGCTTGCCCCTGGAAAATCAAACAACCAAAAGTGCTTTTATTCTTGTCTACCTTTTATGCAGCACCTCAGTTCAAGGGGAAAGACGACATTTTCATTACAAAAATAATGCCCCTCTCTCCCGATTAAACATTTATGTTCAAATGATATTCCCTGAAGACTTTTTCTCAAGGAAATCTTCAATAAACACATTGAGATGCACCAGTAGAACAGGAAACTAGCATACACAAATAAATATCCATAGGGTTTATGACTTGTACACCAATGTTCTTTACCATAAAAACACTCAAGTCTGTTTAAAGACATATGAGTATTGTATGTTAACAGAGAATTTATTTACTTTTTTAACTGACTGGAAAGCTATAGAGAACTAGAAGAGTTTTACGACTATATCATACTGCATAATAATATTGGGTTTATTCAGCTTTATTATTATTATTATTATTATTATTCAGCTTACTCCATGGATGATCCATTTGACATCGGATCATGCTTTTAAGGGTGAGCATGTGGATTGACAATCTCTCCTACATATTATATTCACAGAAGTAAGCGTAGTTTTTTCTCTGAAAAAAAAAAGTGCCTCTTTTTCTTCTATCTGTATTTTCTAACCAACTACTAAAGAGAAATCTTATACAATTACTTCATACAGGAAAGACTACAGTGCTTCACTGCCTGGAGAACAAGACATGACAGTTCCAACTGCAAAGCAGATCTTTACCATGATCTTGCACCAACCACATGTCTGCCCCATTTTTTTTCCTCACAAAATAATTAATACCTACCTTGCTTTAAAGAAGGAAGGCTTAAGGTTTATAAACCATTCCTGAAGAGGAAACAAACTAATGAACTCGAAGTCGTCTTTTCTGATTGACAAAGCAGAAAACATTTAGACTTGTCTGGGAGCCTTTTTAAGGTTTTTTGGGAATTCTAATATTTCTATTATTACTTAATTTCACTAACACCTCCCGGGTGCCAAAGCATTTTCAAAGTCCAGACATCAGCAGTTCACAAAAACAGAAAGACTGGAATACAAAATCGAAGTGGGAAGGAATATCCAGAAGTATACGTATTTTAAACTACCTGGGAATTAGGAAACAAGGCACAAATATAGCATCACTGGTTTTTGTCCTTCCAATGCCAGTTCACAGCAGCAGCCTCAGAGTGTTTAATTCCTCTTTCTCACCAGGTGGTCCTGTCTTCCCATCCAATGCCATACTCCGGTTTTCAAAAAGCTAAGCCAATTTTGTAGCTTTCCCAACTGACAACAGCACTTTCAACAATTTAACAGAAAATTCTTACTGATTTCAACCAAGATGCTACCCTATTTTGTACAGTGACAACTTCTGCTTTCAGTGCTATTACAATCAAATATGCAGTAGGGAAATGTTTGTGAGTTTTAGGATCCACATGAAAGAAAAAGTTGCATAAAATATAAAAAACCCAACCCATTTCCACTCTGACAAAGACTGTTCCTCCTACTATGATATATCATTATTAGCCTCTTTGTGATAATAAATCAGGTAACTCTGAAAACACAGCAGGATCTCAGACCTGTTTGGGTAAATGGTACATGTCACTTCTGGTTATAAAACTGCCAGCTCTGAGTATACATTTTTTGCACATTACTTACATTCACTATGCAACATCTTTCAATGAGCACAAAAGAAGGTTTTCCACCAGAAAAAAAGAATGTCAAACACCCTGCAGTTAAACACATTTAACTTCTCTTTCAACAAGGAATATGAGGAATAAGCAAAGAAATACCACCAAAGAAAAATATATTTTACATGTTCTCTGGAGAAAAAAAACAAAAATATATTAATAAAAACAGAGGGAGAAAGTTTATAGTATTTTAAATCCTTTTTACTGGCTTTCTCTTTCCCCCCAAAACAGATATTAGCACATATCATGAGAATGATCCTTAATTAAAGAAAATAAACAAGTTTCTTTTTAGAATTACCCTTTGATCCACTTAAGCATAGCAGTTATAAGCATAAATTTAAGCACACTGACTTCAAAAGGATTATTCATTCTCCCTATCTGAATCAAAAGGACCATGGCCAGCAGGTCAAAAGGCAGATTCTGCCTCTCTGCTCTCCTGAGATCCTGCCTGGAGTACTGTGTACAGTTTTGGTGCCCCTGACATATGGACAGGGAACTGCTAGAGCAAGTCCAGAGGGCTACAAAGCTGGCAAGGGGACTAGAGCACCTCTCCTCTGAAGACAGGCTGGGAGAGTTGGGACTCTTCGGCCTGGAGAAAGTTGTGTGGAGACCCCAGTGCAGCCTTCTAGTATCTAAAAGGGGTCTACAAGGAAGCCAGAGAGGGATTCTCTCTCCATCAGGAACTGCAGTGACAGGACAAGCAGGAATGGCTTCAAACTGGAAGAGAGTAGGTTTTAATTAGATATTACGAAGAAGTTCTTTGCTGTAAGGGTGGCCAGGCACTGGAACAGGTTGCCCAGGTAAGTAGTGCTGCCCCAACCCTCGCAGTGCTCAAGACCAGGTTGGATGGGGCTCGGAGCAACCTGGTCTAGTAGGAGGTATTCCTGCCCATGGCACAGGGGTTCAAACAAGCTGACCTGTACAGTTCCTTCCAACCCAGATCATTCCCTGATTCTATCCCTACACTCAAGCAGCAAATTTTTCAGTGACCTTGACCCTCAACTTAGTGAACCTTTTCAGATGAGCACCAAATGATCTGGGACCAGATGCATCACCCATTCATTCTGCTAGAGCCTAGCTGACACTACTGAGTGTCGTGTTCTCATCCAGAAAAACATGTATATTTTTAAATCCTTTGCTGGATTAGGGACTCCATGCAGGACAGTTTGCTGGTTCAAGCCTTTCATGTGCACCTTCTGCTGACACACAGATCTCTTGGACATATTGTCAATTCATGACAAGATTCTGTTTTTCTTTCAATCCTTAGTGTGCTATCGATTTTTAACTGGAATCCACATGCCAATACAGTAGTTTATGTGTTTGAACTTGAACACATAGGTTCATTACATTAGGCTAAAATATGTTTTATTTAAAGAATACTGTCACAAACCACGACTTCAGAACAATCACAGGAAAAGACCTTCATTTCTGCTCCCTGTGTATTGTACTTTACTAGCATGGCGTAACACAAAAGGTATATTCTGAAATATCACAAAAACGCTTACTTTTAACCTTGCAAACCCTTAAATGTGTGTAACTACAACCCTGAGTATCTCAGTTATGTGGGAACACTCTATAATTGAGCATCAGCTTCCCAAAAATTTACAATGCATTCATGTGCACAAAATCCCAGTTTTGTCAATTAGAACATTTAGAAGTTTCACATAAACAAACTGAATTTTAATTTTAATAACTGAAAGCAAAACCATACTAATTTTAAAAGACACTTTACGTAATTATTTCAGGCAACTACCACTAAGGAAATAATAAGCAA
This sequence comes from Corvus kubaryi, assembly GCF_017639235.1. Classification (NCBI taxonomy): domain Eukaryota; kingdom Metazoa; phylum Chordata; class Aves; order Passeriformes; family Corvidae; genus Corvus; species Corvus kubaryi. The sequence goes on from NW_024581561.1 coordinate 46,258, forward strand.
CACTTGAAACAAGTCAGTTAAATGCTACTTTTCAATACTTTTCTTCAGACTATCAGCCTAAACACCAGAAAGTTGTTCAGTTTAATGAACAGGCCAATCAAGTTGTTTCTAATTTTTGTGCTGACTTCTTTCTTTGCAGTTAACGAGGAACTAAATATGCCTGGTTACAAAAACGGGTCAGAAAAAAAAAGCCACCAACCCTGGTAAGATCAGAAGAAAAAAAAAGGAGTGATGGAAAAGGAGGAAAAGGACAAATGTCAAAACTAGCTGGATGTTTATTATAAGCTGGCAAAGAAAAAATATTCAAGACTAGTTTTTCAGATGACAGGGGACTCCATAACTCACCTACAAGGATGCTTCCTATATTTAAACCTGAGGAAAACACCGTAAGATTGTTAGAGATTGTGTTTTTTTTTAATTACTTCAATCACTTTATGAAAAAGAAACATATGTACAGGAACATGGCTTAAGGCACTACTTACCTACTACCCTGATCTTTGATAAAAGCAGAAAATAGAATACAGAGCCAGCAGGTAAATCTTCTTTTTCTTTGGTTTGAAAATATCTTTAATGGCAGAGGGCAAGTTATCTGCAAATTAAAGCCCTTTTCATATTAAAGTATTCTGAAAAGCAAGAATCAGTTCACACTAAATATTTAAACAAAGAGCAGTGAATGTATCTGAAATGTGTCTAAGCAGAATGAGGAATTACTGCAACATTTAGCAGTCTTGATTTTTTTGTTTTTTAAACAAATACATAAATACAGGTACCAGTGCATGCCTAAACCTGTGGACATGTGAAAGAAATACCCTAGGCAGACAGGAAACTTCAAAAACTTTAGGATTAGCGCACTCAAGAAAGACACAGGAAATAAGAGAGACCATAAGAAAAGCCCGAGTTAGCGCATCATTTTTGTCAGTGGCTGTAACGACAGGAAAGCTTGGGAATACTAAAGCCCTATAATATTCAAGGTAAAGTTTATCTTGAAACTTAAGTCACAAGGTGTGTTTTCTCAATAAGTAAAAATGAAAACAGGAAAAACATCAGCCGTGTTTTAACACTTTGTGCTTGAGGCCCAAGGTTTTTGCTGCTACTAACATTCCCGAATTGTTATTGACTCACAAGAGCTACAAGTATAAAGCTACTGAATTATCCTTATGTATTATCCATTTCATTCTCTCTCCTCTCCATAGAGCTACCCACACCCCAGCTGAAAGCATTTGATCAACTGCTTCACTTTTGACATGCAAATTCTGCAGGTTTATCTGGCTCCCGCACATTTTGCAAACAGTCCTAGTAAGAGGTGAAGTTAAAAGGACTACAAATTGTAATTTCAAAACACATTTCTGTAAGAGAGGAGACATTTCTTCAGTCCTTCAAATCATGATGCACATAGAATCTTTAACAACACAGTTAATTTAAAGCCCACATCTTGGGCATACCATTTGGTTTGTGGAAGTTTAATATTAGAAAAAAAAAAGGTCAAAGTAAATTACAGCTATATTCCCCAAAAAATTGGAAGCTTTATCAAATACATAAGGTATTTTGAAATTGCTCAGGCTCAGAATTTCTCACTGCATTCAAAAACATTGTGGCATTTACAAACATGATCCAGAAAATGTAAAAATACAGAAGAATAAAACTGGTAGATATACATGAAGGAGGCAATGAATTTTTGGCAACAATCTTCTCTGACTTTTCAGAAGAGACCCTGGACTAAGAAACGGCTTCCAGTAACAGGTACAAGGGCTCAGTAAATTTACTGTCACAAGTGAATTAACCTTCAGAATCCAGCAGAGCTGCGTCCATTTACCAGGCAGTGAATTTTACTCCCCAGAGTATTTGCTCTGTGACTACCACTCTACTTCCTGCCCAGCCGTTGTGTAAATAATCCATTCCTAACACAAAAACAACTAAATACTTCACTGAAAATGCCACTGAGATTAAATTTTTGTCAGAGTAGTAAAACAATATGTTTATTCCATGACTGCCTCCTCTCAAACTCAGGTCTCAACCCTGTCGTGAAGAGCATGGGTACCAAGTGACAACAAAATCCTGCCAGTTACCAACGCTTTAAAAAGATTTCGAGAAAGCATAGCAGGGAGCTTGATACAACTCACTTGTTGGAACCATCCTGGCTTTGCTCAGATGCTAAAAACCTTCTCAGGTGAGAGGCAGCACTGGTCATCACCATGTCATTCCTCACCTTTAGGAAAGGGGAGCTGGTAATCATGGTGAAAGACAGAAACAGGGGAAGCTGTTCTTTGCAACAGAAATACAAAGGACTTAGTATCTGGTCCACAGAGACAATAATCCAAATAAAAGAAGAATAATATAATTCAAATATTCCACAGGTCTGTTATTTCTATTGCGATAACAGTTTTACATAACCTTGTTTCTTCCTGCCTATGCATACATAACACGTTTATCACACAGATACTTTTGGCTGCTGCATTTGGTGTCATGTTAGCTGTTATTATCGCCCCCCAAAAGTGGCAGCTATTGTTCTTATTTTTTTTGCCTACAAAAGTTGTTCTCATGAATACTGTCCCACTGTAGAAGAAGCTAAACTGACAAACGAGTGTTGGACTGCAGAACACCTGTCTCCATGACAGGCAATTGCAGAAAAGCTGGCATACTTCTGTGTTGCTAACTGATATCCACAGAAACAAAACAAGATCTGGTTCACTTACACACCAGCCACTGATACGTTCTTCTTCATTTTGTTGATTAAATGTAAATGTGTTGGTTTTAATTTGCACATTGCAGTGTGGGACAGAGAGACCATGTCTCACTGTACATTCATCTACTGGGAAACTGGTTCAGGAAGAAAGTGCTAACTACATAGCATGACTTAGTAAACAAAAATAAGTATTTTGAATAGTGCCCATCTTCCTAGGAAAGGCAGTTATTGAGAAGACACATTCCAGAAATATTTTACAACATTCAAAATACTGTCTGTTAATAATGAAAAGTTTATATTCAGTTACACAATATGAAAGCCCATAAAAAAATGGTGTTAAAAGTTCAGTCTCATCCCGCTGGTTAAAAAAAGATCTGGTAAGTTTCACTGACAGTTACTCTTAACTCTCATCATTACATTTCTATCCTTATATTTTAGAGAATAATTCCTCTTGTTTTTAGAGAAGATTTGAACTGTGGAACACCCTAAACGTCTGCGAGATTCCAGTGTGTAAAGAAGATAGCAAAACTATTGAAATACTCTCCGCAGTTTTCCTTCACAGTAGCAGAATCTTCTCAGTGGTGATTTTTACTGATAACAAGAAATTAAACAAGGCACAAAAAAGATGGCGATTGAGTCAGTCATGCTAGGCATTCTCAATTCCTGTGGTGATTTCCAAAGAGAGAAGACAACAAAATTCCTTGAGGAATACATATCGGTACCAAAACCGTCACCCCCTGCTTACCTGTCTTTTCCATTCATATATGTCCTTGTTAAACTATTTCAATAGTAAGCAAAGAACACTGCTTCTAATCAGTGATGCAGAATCAGTGAAACACAGAACTTGCACTGAAAATGACTTTGAAAAAATCCCAGACATTAGACCATCAACATCATTCAGAACCATAAAAAAGCTGGCCACCTCCTACCACCACAAGACACACCAGAAGAGTTTGTGAGTTTGTGTTCCCCAGCCACCCAGCACACTTTGTGCCAGCAGAAAAAGGAACAGGGGAAAAAAAAACCAAAAACACAGTAGAGAGATACAGTAATCAAGATTATCTGACATAATATTATTATTGTATCTGACATAATCTGACAGATTGTATCTGACATAAATGTTATTATTTTATCCTGAATTTTGCAGGGTCTCACACTCATCTTGCTCAAATGAAATGCTGAGCAGGTGATCACCCTGTCCCCATCCACACAGGATGCTGATACATCTCATTAGTCTGTTTTTGCATATGTCAGGATGGATGGTACTCTTGACATTTCAATGTGCATAAATTCAAAATGCTTAGGTAAAACACTCAAACACATCAGAGTTTTACAGCCATAATCATCAGACCCTCACAGATACCTGCTGACTCAGTGGATCTTTTTTCAAAAGCATTAGCATGACTAAAGAAGGCTCAGATACAAGCAGCGGGGAGAAGATGCAGCATCAAGTCTTACCTCCTGCAACCACTGGAGAGCAACATGGTCTTCAAAGCTCTTCAGGGAGAACCTTGAGCTGTGGCAGCTCAGCTAATCTTAAATAACAGAAAAAACAACCCATAGTAGAGATGTAAGTATGCACTGAGATTCACGAGAAGTTGTCCACATGTAAATTGCTGAAGGATCTAACACAGAAACTTCTCTATTTCCAGTTATGTGTGTCTCTAATGTTTCAGCGTGCAAGAAACTCTGGTCAAAAACTTGTTGTTTAGAATTTATACCCTTTATAACTCCCAGATATCCACAAAAAAACAACGATGCCTGTCAGTGGCAAATATTGTTACTGCTTCAAATTCTACGTGTTGCTGTTCTTTGAGGCAAGCTAGAGTGTTTGCTGCCATCACTCACTGCTGAAAAATCTGACTGCATTTCTGACAAACATGAACAAAAACTGCTTTTGCCTCTGCAAAAAATAGAAATCATTTATTTGAAGTTATCTCACATTTTCTTTCTATACGAGGGGAAAAAACCTTGGTTATGACCCAGATACAGGAGACGATCATCCCTCAGCTATCAGTGAAGACCATACCTTCATGAAGATCCCACAAGATTTAACAAACTCTTTTAATACCACAGGTCATAAAATGCTGTTAACTTGGCTATGCAGATCACAAAAGATGTAGATGAGTTTTGCCTGCTCTCAGAAGGGCACTAGTGAGCAACTGTTGCCTCTTTTCCATCCCTGTGTCAGAATTCTCCCCATCCCCGCTGGTTTTTAAAAAAAGAATGAAAAAACTGACACAACGTGTCTGTGCCCTTTGCATGCTGCTGATAACCAGCTCTAGTGTCATCCCACCTGACAAACAGTCTTCACCAACACTCAGTTTAGCAAATGGAGAAAGACCAAGTGCCGAAGACACAATTCAGTCAAGACTGAGGTGAAAAGAGGCAGAAGTCCCAAAAGAAAGTATAAGCTTGTAATCAGTATTTTGTTATTAATCGATCTCCCAGTATTAGTGTTTTCCAATCTGAGATTTAGTGGTAGCTTCAGATGCTACTGGAGGAGGGGAAAGAAGCTAGTCAAGCCAGCTTCTTGTGTCAGCAGCTGAGAAACTGACATTTCCTTCTATTTCTGTCCTTATCATTTCTTCACCTTAAATGTAAGCAACTACAGTGTGCTTTGCATATCACACCTGACCAAATGTCCCAACTGCTCATGTATTAGATATCTACCTGCACTCCAGACTAAGTCTAGGCAATGCCTTCCCTGGGGCAAAAGATGATCTTCCAAGCATCTCTCTCCATATGTTCACCCCCAACACTCAGTTCTGATTCCTAAGGTTGCCACTGTGAGTACACCCTCTCCTCACAAAAGTTCTCTGCCATCCAGGTTATACTTTAACTTCTCAGAAGGCATGTGACATACATGAGAAAACAGATAAAGACAGAAAGCCTCTGTACAAGGTTTCTAGTCCTAGGTCTGCAGCTCTCTTCAGTTCGCAAGAATCTACATAAGCTGAGGAAGACAAATATTCTTCTTGCCTTACTAGGTGAGAGATTGACATAGAAAGAACAGTCACCTTCAGCCTTCAGTTGAAAATAAGCCAATTTTTAACACGTACCTGGCAAGAGCATGAAGCATATCCACTGTAAAGTGGCCTCATTTGATCAGATGCAAGCTGCTAACCCACAATAACATGATTCAATTCACTAACATAGCTTTCCCTTACCTGAGAAACGGATTCTCTTCCAGCTTAAGATGAGCAGACAAGCTCACACAGCAGTAACCTCAGGGATAGATGCTTGTTGTCAGCACATCTTCCATGAGAACAAGCTAGTTTTGTATTTGAGGAAGGATTCACAATATACCTGCATATTCTTTTATCCTTGAGTCCTGGGGTTTAAAACATTTCCTAATGTTTCCTTTAAAATGTTTCCTTGAAGTTCACCTAATTTCCCTGTCAAGTGTGAAAAGCAGAAAATAAAAATACAGTATTTCCTTCTTCCTTGACCTAATTGGTCTATTAAACAGAGGCAAAACAACAGTGGAAGGAATAGTACTTAAAAAATAAAATCAAAGCATACTTAGATGCATTTCTAAAATTAACATGCATGTACATTAAGGGATCTCAAGCAGTCTCATAGTGAGTCTACAAGATATACAAATAGTATTTTCTGTACTCCTGTCAAACTTGATTATCTATGAAGCTGAAACAGGAGTTCCACAAAACACCTCCATTTAACTTGACTGGAAGGAATATTGAACAAAATTAATTCCAGTAACATTCTTCTTCTTAAAGTATTTACTAAGATGTCACCCCAGAAAGTGTTTTAGGTGTTTTACAACAAGATCTGATTCAATGTCTTAGGCAGAAAACTGGGGAGGAAGGAAGTGCACCCTGAATTTTAAAGACATTGTCTTACACTGGTACATCTTCACATGTCATTTTTGAAATGACAGGGTATACTGCATCAGGTATATATTAAAAATCTTTTACTCTACACAATTTCTTTCCTCTAAAGGAGAGGACTTCTTGTGATAATAGTGGCAGTGGAAGCCAGAAGCAGCACAGACTCTGCAGAGTACTGTTCGACCACAGAGCAGGCAGCAGAACACCAGGAACTGTGCTGCAGTGCACGCAAAAAAGCAGCTCTCCAACTTTAAATATGGTTTTAGTCACTGAAAACCAGCACAATATAATTTTTTTTTTTAGTTGATGTAAGTACCCCACATAATTTCCACAGTCAAGACATCTAAAAATACTTGTTGAAATACCACTGATTGCCACCCCTCAGAAGAGAATCTTCTCCACCACAAAGCACTCTCACAAATGTTAAACCCTACATGCAAACTCACGCTCTGATGCTTGAAACATTATCCCAGGTTATTCTCCTTCACTCAGAGTATCAACTGTTGCCAAGGTGAGCCAACAGCGTTGACCATGTCTCTCCTACTTCATTTCAGCAAGACCAGCCAATTTCCATTAGCAAAATTCTGATTTCATCGAGTTTTTGGATATCCTCCATTTCAGCACCTGACTCATAAGAACAACGATCACAGGCTGCACTAAGGACTTTTTACAGTAGATATTCAATATAGAAGGGGGGCTCTGAAGCAAGGAAGGGGCAAACAAGGATACCAATACACTAAAATAACCCTACTTGGACCAAACTCAGTATGTCTGCACAAGTTTATCACTGTTTGCAATATCCCAAGAGCTCCTCACATCGAAACAAAGCAGCTCCTTGGATAGTTTTTAAGTTTTTTTTTTTAACTTGGATAGTTTTTTGGATAGTTTTTAGTTTTTTTCCTTGCACCAGAACTGCCATCCAGTTCCTGACACCCTAGATGAACGGAGCATCAGGGGAAATACAACAGCCTTTAAGTGCTCCCCAAAGCAATGCTGCATTGGTTTGGAGTGAGAAAAGAGTATCAGGACCCAGTGAGCCTTCTATGCTGCAGTGCCTGGAGGATACAGCCCCCACACCCTCTCTAACAAATCCACCCACCTCTCAAGCCTCACATCCTAGTACCCACAGCTTCCTTCCTTCCACTGCTGAGCACCTAAGGGCCCAATCAGCTCCCCACAGGTGCATGCAGAGGATGCAGAGCTCTCGAGAAAAAGCTAAAAGGAAGCCTGTAACATTTGAGGGGGAAAAGCCCGGGGAAAAACAGCCTGGTACAAACCACTCGTAGCTCACCGCAGGGAATTCTTTGCCTTCCCAGCTTTCCCAGCACCTCCAGAGCTGACTTTTTCCAGTTGAAATCTGCTGCTGCAACCAGACTTGAAATTAAGGCTGCACAGTACCTGTTTATTATGACAGAGAAGGGTGGTATGGACTGTGGATATAATAAAGCCAGCAGGGGAGGTTTCCCTGAAGGGGAAAGCCAGTAGGAGGCACAAGGATAAACTGGCATTACTTACCTACTCACTTCTTTTCTGAGATCTTGTTTGGTTTGTGGTTGTAGGGTACTTTTCTGGTTTGGATGGGTTGCTTTACCCTTTTCATTAGGAAGTTTGTTTTGCAAGAGATCACCACCAAAAAACTTCAGCATGAAATTAACTTAGCAGGTCTGTGTTGTTGTACAGGAAAATTACTACTAGTCAGTCCTACTGGTGTTCACAGGGTTGAATAAAGACTAGCTTCTCTCACAGGAACAAAACACTGATTAAGAAAATCAAATTACAGGAACACAAAATCAAAGAAAATAGACACGCATCTAAATGTTTCTTATTCTTATATTATGTATCAGTATTCTTATCCTATATACACAAGCTTTGGGACAGATAAATGGATATTTTATATCCTATATAAAGGCATGCTTGTATATGTGACATAAATGCAATTTATATTGCTAAATATTTCACATCCAGTATTATTCCATATCTAAATCATAGAAAGCTATCAGCCACACTGCTAGTTTAAAATAACAGTATTTACATTCACAGAAGTCTTCTGATAGCACAATGTACATAAAATGTTCTGCAGAGTAACTGAATGGAAATATTTTCTAGAAACAGAAGAGGGTGATGTTAGCATAACTGGCTTTGAACCAGGATTTAACTGTATCTGTAATTGCCTTTTACTCAATGCCACACTAAACTCCTACATTAGCTAAAGATGCACCTTCATTTCATTACTGCACTGGCCGTTTTTCTGTCTAGCTTGAAAGCTTTATTTCATCTATTCTTCATACTCAAGAACTACTAAATTCAACACTGATTAACTATTTTGACCATTTAATATTTTTACAAGTCTAAATTAGGAAAGTTCCAGTGACTGGAATCCTGCTAAATTACTAGCTAAATTTAAGCACTATACAATGCAACATACTTCAGAGGGCAATAATTTACTTTAGGCACTGTAGAGCTTTTTTTATTTACATAATTGAAATACAATAAAGAAAAGCATCAGTGATAAGACTATTAACATATAAATCTCTTTGGTTTCATAATGAAGATGAAAGAGGCTAAACAGAAATAGGAATGAACAAGAACTGTTAACAAATCAGTATTCTAACTGACATTAAACCCATCACAGCAAAGCCACCACCATTGTTTACTCTGAATAAAGACAAGTCCGCATGTTACAGCTCATGACACCACCTTTATGCAGAATGAAATGAGAAAATCTTTCCAGTTTCTGACACAGCCTGATTAGACCCTTTCCAAAGTTCCCTCATCTGTAAAAGCATCTGATATATTTTGACAACTGTCATCCATCCTATTTCTGTGATTTCTCTGCTACATGGATTCATGACAGAAAGAAATATGACCACAGATTTTAGTAATGATGAATTTACTAAGAGTAAAGACTAAAAAGCTAGCTTCTCACAGCTGAAATACCTTGCGCTCATTTCAGCGACTATTTTCATGATGTCATATGTTTGTGATGAACTTCCCATTAGGGACGAGATTTACTAATCACAAGAAGGGCAGCAGTTCTGCAAGAGACCTCCACCTCCAATGAAAGGGAACCAGACTTCTTCCACACAGCAAACAGAACCTCCTCCTTTTTAATACACGGCGAACTGCTGTTCCTAGCAGGACAGCCAGCTATCCAACACGGCAGCAACCAAGCCCAAATGTCCTGCCTCAGGACTTCACACGCTACCACGGAACTAACCTGTAAATCAAAGACATAATTCGACGGGCATACCTGAGAGTAAATGGTGTCCCAGCTTTTTTGTCTTTGACTCACAGGATGAAGACGGAGCAAGGGACACAACACCCACCCATGACAGAAGCCCTCTCTGAGGAAGGGGCAAAGTTACCTTCTTATTAGAATAAATAGATTATTTATTCTTAAAAATGACCAGAAACCATCTCGCTTCCGACATCCCCGACCCGTATGGCGGGGTTCGGGGACCCGAGGCCATCCCGGGACCGCTGGCGGGACTCGGGGCAGCTCCTGCGGGCACTGCTCGCCGCCGAGGCGCAATCGCTGCCGGTTCGCCGGTGCCCACCGGGAGGGACGGAACAGGTCCAGCAGCGGCCCGGGGCAGAGCCACACGTAGGGAAGTTTCGCGAAGTCACTTCGGATCTACCTTCCCACCCCCCCCCCGGCTCACGCCCCCCCGGCTGCAGAAGCCCGGCCCGGGGCAGCGCGGGCGGCAGCACCGCGGAGAAAAGTGAAGTTGCTGCGGCGGCGGCGGGGCCCGGCCCGGTGTGTCCCCCCGGCCCGGCCCGGCGCGGCGCGGCTGCCGCCCCCCGCAGCCCCCGCTCCTGCCGCGGCGGCGGAGCAAGATGGAAGGCGCGGGGCCGCCCGCCCGCCCGTCCCACCGCGGGGCGGCCGCCGCCGTGCCCGGGCATGGGCTGCAGAGGGGGCACCCGGCGGCGCCGCAGACCCCGGCCCGCCCGCCTGCTTTCCTTCGCGGCGGGCGGCTGGCGCCCGCGGGGCTCCACGCTCACCTCGCTCCGGCTCGGCTTGCAGGCAGATGGGGATGTTCTTCTTCCAGCCCGGCATGGCTTCGCGCTCCCCGCTCAGCGTTGCTGCGGCGGCGACGGGGGGCGGCTCATGGCAGGGTGAGGCGGCGGCGACCCGCGCTCAGGGGGAAGTCGGCGGCTCCGGCGGGCAGCGGCGGAGGGGCGGCGGCCGCGCGGTGGGAGGGAGAGAGAGGGCGGGGGAGGGGAGGCGGCGGAGCTCCGCCAGCCGGGGGACGGGAGGGAAGCAGGCACGGAGGGAACGCGCGGGCTCGCCCCGGTTCAGCCGGAGACCGGAGGGGCTGGGCGGGGGGATTGTGGGAGGCAGAGGAGGCGCGGAGCGGTGCCCGGCCCCGGCCCTGGCGCCGCCGGCAGGTGGCCCGAGCCCGCAGCCACACAATGGAGAGCGCGGGGCGGCCCCGCTCGGGCACGGCGGGGCCAGGTGGGGCGGGCGCGCCGCCTCTCGCCCGCCAGGTGCGGGCCGGGCCGCGGAGCTGCCCCGCGGAGCTGCCCCACGCCGGCGGCGAGCGGGGCGGGGGCTGCGGGCGCGGCTGTGGCTGTGGCACTCGTGTTCGCGGCCGCGGAGTGTGAAACTCCGCACTGGTGCAAGGGTCTGAGTTTCGGCCCCCGCGTGGCGACCGTCCCGCCGGTCCCTCGCCCCGCAGCACTGGCAGGGGCTCGTCCCTTTCCCTCCGCGATTCCTGACTGGCCAGTTTCCCTGCACCCAGGTGTGCGAAGGCTGGGCTGTAAGGAGTTAAAACAGAGGCAAGCTCTCACGAAGGGCACGGACAGCCCCCGATGAAATAAACCAGAATTTGCACCATAAAGAGTCCAGGACCCGGTTGTGACAAGTCAAATTTCTGTCAGTATCACAGGCAGTTCCTTACGACCGTTTGACTAAAAGGCCTTAAATATCACGACTAAAATCATTTCTGACACAGCCGTGTCCTAACAGGAGACTAATGCTGTGATGATTAAATATTCCTTTTACCTTTTCCAGAAAAAAAAATTTCTAAGTTGTAGGTTTGAATGTCATCTGAAAATAATGATAGTAATAAAGATGAAGCTTTTTAATTTTCTGAGGCACTTCTGGGGGTGCTCTCTTATGAAAGCTTCATCATGCCTGACAATTACGTTGTGATTATTTTTATATTGTCTGTAACATCCTCATATTTATAGAAATTATGTAATTTTATATAGTCAAACAACTACATGTGAACCCTTTATTCAGAGAAAAATTTGAAGGGTTTAATTTCTGATGCAAATATCATGACAGTTTCCTGACACAGCATTCTTCTGTGTTGACTTTGTGCCAGCATGTCAAACAGAATGTGTCTTGGTACTCATGAAAACCCCTTGTTTAAAATCCCATTGATGAAAGCTGCAGCTCCTGGCTTTTCCTTGATTGCACTTGGGCTGCAGTCCTGTCATCAGTAATGCTCCAGGATCACTGAGCAGTACCAGGGATCCAAACAGAGTAGGCATATCCTGGATTTCTGTTGAATTAGGAGTTTATGATGAAAAGTCCCTTTTGTTGACAACACTCTTGCAGCCTGTGAGAGGACAGGTGATACCTCACCTGGAACAAAATCCAGCAACATGCTGTTAACAAACCAAAAACATTTTACCAAGTTACAAGTGTCAGACTGGGTTTATGTCAGCTTTGAATCATGTGACTATTGATATTTTTGTTTTATTATCAGGGACAATAAATTCAGATTTCCTGCATATTTGAACCACAATCTTGTGTCTTTTCTTTTAGAAGATACGTGTTTATGCTAATATTCTCCTTCCTTCCATAGTCCTTTTACTTAAATAGTGGGGGTTGGGGGCAGGGTATTATTGGTATTTCTAAAGAAAAATGTGAGTATGCATGTGAATTTCTAAGCATTATAAAATAAAGATTTCCAGCTAGGTTCTTTGCTCACAGGGCAAAGCTTCTACACAATGCCTTTGGGGTGTTCAGGCAGAGAAAACGGAGAGAGAAAACACTCTGCAGCTATTCAGCCCAGCAGGCACCAATACAAGGAGCAGGTGCAGAAAACTGTCCCAAGAGTTCCCGAAGAATACACAGCCAGGAACAGGTTTAAAGGCAATAAAGTGTATAGAAATATAGCTACTTTAAAAAGAAAATTACTTTGGCATTTACCTCTGTCATTTCTTAAAAGACACCTGGACTTTCAAGTGCTATGGAATGAAATAAAACTTCAGATGATTGTGTGTCATCCATGCCCTAAATCTTACATTCTACCTCTGATGTCCACCTTTTACTCCTAGCGTTTCCATTAGGAATGATAAAAATACAAACACTGAGCCTTAACATTGTAGTTCTGATCCTCCAGTTGATTTTTTTTGCTAGAGTGGAGTTCTGCAAAATTGCAGGTCAGAGGAATAAAGAAGTAGATTGCCCTACTCTTCAGTCCACAATAAGCCATTTTCTAGCTATTTTTTATAGTGTCATCACTTTGAATGTGAGTAAGAATTCCTTAGGACTGAATGTGGGATTTTTCAGGATCCTGCAGGAGTCATAAAATCCCAGCTGCTGGTTTGGATTTGCTCCAGAAATGTGTTTCAAAATGAGGGATAAGTCCTGCTTTTTCTAAATATCACTGGCTTCTCAGGAACAAATATACTACATATTAAATAGTTGACAGTATTTGCATCATTAAATGGAATATGCATGCTTCTCTCTGTCTTATGGCACTACTTTACAAAGATATCCTTTAAGGCAATGGCACTCAATAATTCCGCATTTCTTTGCTACAGGAGAAGCTTGCATGGGTGCCTGGCTCAAGTTAATTTAATTGCTTTCTCTTACTCACATGAGCTGTTTTACACTGAACAACTGCTTCTGCATATCCCAACGCTACTAATGGAAGAAAGCAGTCACCTGATTTAGATGTGCATTTTATGGTGAATCTATCACACAGGTAGCTATAAACTTCCTGGCAGTTCTTTTCTGTCTATAGTTTTTTCCCCAGAGAATTTTAAATTAATCAAATCTTGATTTTCAAGGAAGCACCCTTTCTTCTTACTTGATACTGCAGCATGCAGGTCATCTGAAGCACGTACAATAACACCCTAGAATTAATCAAAAGCAAAAGAAGTATTATATTCCCAAGGAAAGGTTTTATTCTGTGAGCATTCTAAAGAAGAGATAAATTTTTTTAATTTCCTGTTCTTGTGCTTTCCCTAAAAGCTAGGTAGGAGAAATATGCAGGTGTTCAGGCAGAGGGTTCAGTTGTTGGAGGACTTACAATGTTTCTCAGTAACTGGAGATTTGCACCATGAATTACCTCTAAGTTAGGAGAGATGCCTCAGCTTTCAGGTCTTCTAAACTTTTAGCTTTTTTTTTTCCCCTAAGTGACTGACATGTTTGCATGCACGTTTTTGACTAAAAGGATCCTTAGAAGGTGTCAAGGAAAATCTCTTTGGCAAATAAAATTCAAAAACTACCTAAAATGACTTTTCTAATATTAAGATATTACAACTTCTACAGGTTTCTGGATCAGAACTTCCATATCATTCTGATAAAAAATACTTGAGCATACCACATTGTTGTTGATGGCTCTGTAGTATTTGGCTATACCATCTGGGGAGAAAGGTAGGTTCTGATTCTTTTAGGTGGACTGGTCACCAGTGTGAGCCTGTGTTATTGTATTCTTACCAAAGGTTACATAAATGTGTGCGAGTCACATTAAAATGTGATTTCATTAAAAAACTGATACCAATCTTGCCAGAACTGAGCACTAGGCAGACCAGAGATGCACTCCATACAGCATCTTCCCTGCCCACTGATCTTCTATTTTCTCTTTCTATATTTTCCTTTTATTAAAAAAGTGCCTTATCTTGAAAGCTATTGTCACATTGCTGAACATCGGGTCAAAAAGTTCACAGATGAGACATAAGGAGTATACCAACAATTGGTTATTTTTTAGACACAATTTTGAACTTTTCTTAAGAAAAAATAGTTGGACATCCTGCCACAGAGTGGTAGCCAGTCATTGTCAGCCTCAGTGGGAATATCCACCTTAGGGCAGTGCAGGAGACATGGTCCCTTTGGCTTGCTCTGTTTATGGTCCCATGAATCTCTCCCATCGGCATAGTGGGGGATTTCAGCAGAAGAGGAGGATGTCTGAGCCTGCCTGTGGAAATGAGCCCATCAGGAAGTTAAAACTCGAGTTACCTGGTCTGTCAGTTCCAAAAGGATTTAGGAATCAGACAAAACATGAGCACAGTCAGTCTAGGAAAGTTGGCTACAGCCTTCAAATGAGCAAAAGGGGAAGGTGGGAGTTTTATGGACTGTGTTTGTGTGTTTAGGAACCTGCAATCCACTTGCTGCCTGTGTTAGGTACCTGTGTGACTTTGGGTTTAGCCATCTGATGTTTTAAGGAGGCAGGAAGATTTTCTCTATTTCCCGTAAAAGAAAACATTTTTAAGGTTTTATCTCAGATCCTTGAAGTACAGCAAACAAGCTCGGAGTTATCAGAAGAGGATATGTAGATTCTTGGTCATGACAGCATCCTTGTGCCAAACACACACAAATCCCACAGACTTCCTGGGACTACCTACTTGCCTTCTCCTCTTTCTATAACCTGCTCCAAGACAAAGAGACACCATTTCCCTGTGTGCTCAGGCTTTAATCTCTGAAGAGATATAGGTACCCAAAGTCAAAATTTTGGGGGTTGTGTGCTGCTAAAATAAAATACTCTAATTAGTGCTTATAACTGTTTTGTTTGCACAAAAATGAGTTGCGGAAATCAGCTGCAAAGCACTACACAATTACCAATATAATGAAAAAAGAAAATTATGCAAATATTAAATACCCTGACTTATTGCTGCCTTTTTGTGCTGATATTGAATTGTAAATAAAATAGAGCATTATCTAGAAAAACACTTAAAAAATTGAAAGTACTTAAAATTTTCATCTTTGCAAAAGATGTCTCAATAAGTAAGCAGTTAAAACATATAAGGAAAACATTCCAAAAGGAACCTAAAGGAATATTCAGAAAAGAACGTGATGGTTTTTGATGTTGCTTAAGCCCTAGCCAATATATCCATGTTGCCACTGTGCCCAAATTACTGACAATACTAAAACTCCTCTAATGACTCTCACATACTAATATCTGCAGGCATTCCCATTTCTGGTAGTGTTCTGCCCCCCTCACAGTAAAAAAGATTATTCTAATGCTTCAGCTAAATTTTCTGTATTTGTTTGTGTCTGTTGTCTCTAGGTCTTTGACTGAATACCACTGAGAAGAGTGTGGCTCCAACCTCTTTACTTGCCCTAGTCAGGTGTATATACACACAGATGAAATCCCTCCCAGAGCCTTCTATTTTCCCGGCTGAACAGCCCCAGCTCTTACCTTCCCCCTCCCTGTGTCAGGTGCTCCAAGCCCATAATCATCTTCATGGCCCTTCCCTGGACCTGCTCCAGTCTGTCCACGGCTCCCTTGCACTGGGGAGCCCGGGACTGGATCCGGCACTCCAGGTGTGTCTCACCGGGATGGGCAGAGGGGAAGGATCACCCCCCTCGCCCGGCTGGCAGGGCTGTGCCTGATGCAGCCCAGGAGGCTTTTGGCCTTCCTGGCCACCAGGGCACATTGCTGCCTCCTGCTCAGCTTGCTGGCCATCAGCACCCACAGGCACTTTGCTACCGAGCTGCTTCCCAGCTGCTCAGACCCCAGAATAGAACTGTACGTGGGGTTACTCCTCCCCACACGCAGGACTTTGCATTTCCCTCTGCTGAACTTCGTGAGATTCCTGTTTGCCCATTTCTCCAGCCTGTCAAGGTCCCTCTGAAAGGAGCACAACCAGGTGGTGTATCCATCACTCCTCCCAGTATTGTGCCACCAGCAAACAGGCTGAGGGTGCACTCTGTCCCATCATGCAGGTTTAACATTAAAGATGTCAAACAGTACTGGTGCCAGTATCAGACCGTGGGGTGCCACCTATGGCTGACCTCCAGCTGGACTTGGTGGTGCTGACCACAACCCTCTGTACAGTCCTACTCAGGAGCACCAAGCTCCATGATACCCATCACTCAGAGCTTTGCCACTTGCCTGGAGGAAGGCTCCACAATTATACTTGATTTCTGTGGTCAGCATAGGCTTTCATTTTAATGCTTGGTTCTCAACATGGTCAAACTGATTTTTACAGAAAAGAGATGAAGCCTGCATTTGGAAATGCAAAAGGAATGTAGTTTTGGGAACAACTCAGGGTGTCAAAAGCTCAGGATCAGCCTGCAGAAAAGAACGGGCTGTGAGGCATCCTGGGATGAGGATGGCTTAGGGAGAAGACTGAAGAAGACCTGGAGGAAACAAATCCAGGCCCTGTTAACTGCCATTCATGGTGTTTCTACTGCAGGCATTATGGACAATGATTTCTGATTTCATTGTGACTAATGGAATTGTTATTGTCAAGGAAACTGCCTGTAGTGAAATGGGATTTTGCTTCAGATTTGAGAACAGCTCACATATTTCCTTTTTCTCCCTCAGTCTTTCATGATCCAAGGAAGATTCCATAGAGAGACAGGGAAAATGACAGAGAAAGCAAATAACTGACAATCTTTCCTTAAAAAGGTAGGGATGAGAGGTAACCTGTCTGGTAAACTTAGAAAGCTGTTTTTCCTGGGGTGCTGGTCCTCCCTGTTCTCAGCATGCTGCCTGGGTAGGGGCACAGGGCTTTAGAGGGTGCCAGTCTTGCTTTCAACTCTCCTGTGCTCCTTGTTCAGCAGCCTGTCAGGGTTAACCTTGGTGTCTCCAGATGACATAGTACTAGAGAACAGTCCATGCAAAACAATCTCAGTTTGGCCCCTCAGATTCCCGAGGTACTTACACTTTCTTCATGCACCTTTCCTGCATATTTCATTTTGATGCTAGTCTGCATTGAATTCTGATGAATGTATTTACTTACTTTTTCTGGCAAGCAACCTGCAGCCATGAACACTATTAATGACACTCAGCGCACTTTGGGAAGTCCATTATCAGAAAGCCAGCTGCTATTTCGGGCACATTAGTTATACCCATTATCCACACACAGGCCATATGATTGATTATCTCATGAATCCTCACTAGCCCAGGAGTAATGACAGGCCAGTGCTGACCTAGTCATGAACTTCGAGCTACGAGGGGTAACCACCTCTATGGTGCAACTGTTTCCACTGCAGGGCAGAAGTGTCCCATTTCTGGTGGCCTAGGGCAAGCTCGTGAAATCTAGCTGCCTCCAGGGACGGAAGATCTGGAGACACTGCTTGTCACCCTTGTGCTCCACACTGATATGATCCTACCCCTCCTGAATCCCCCTGAAAACTGAAGAGTTAATCTGTTCAGGTTCCAGCATCTCACAGAACATCTGCCTGTTGTACAAACTCTTGGCAAGCATAAAGGGAAGCTGGAATGAACAGGAGCAAGGTGGAAGGAAGGAAAACAACCAGTGTGCAGTCTCAAGAGTGCCTCAAGTAAGAGCTAAATTACAACCACTGACATTTTATAGGGATAAAACAGATGGACTTAGTGTTACTCAATAACCTAAAAAATACCTGCAAGTTTTGAGACGCTACGGGCCCCATCATCCCTAGCACCAAATCCTCATAACTGTAGGGTGAGGGAGGAATAGCCCCCCAAAAGCGATGAGCAGAATCTGCACTGCGGGTGTGAAAGACTTGATGTTGTGCCAGAAGCAGATGAATTGGAACATGAAAGCACATGGCAATGTAGATGTGCTCCAACTGCCTTTCAAGACTGGGACTTCAGCTGCCTAGATGCATTTGTAATTTCCAAGTTTTACCCTAAATCTTAAAGAAAAGGCTTTTATTTTCTATCTGCTTTGACAAACAGCCATAAAGCTGTGTGCCTATCAGAAAAATAGCTAGTGTGCCTATCAGAAAAATATTGGTCACGCTTTTTCATTTTTTGAAATGTAGATTAAATTTAGTCTTTTAAGGAAATTCAGTATCATTAATGCAAATTTATGTGAATAACTATTATCTGTATCTCCTACAATACACAGAACATTGAGCTGATCAGAGGGAAGCTTTCTAAAGGTACTTGAGATAATGTAATGATCTTAAAGAATGTGTTTTTAAGCCTTGCACCAGAAAAGGAAGAAAACCTGCAATTATACTTTGCAGCAGGAAAAAACTGTTCCAGAAATTGTTTAAAACATTGAAAAAATATTAGTATTAGACAGGCATAATAAGTATTTTATCATGAACTTTCTACAAAGAGGACATAGTGTTTAGTATCAATTCCTAGTCCTATTCAACGCTAACAGCCCTGATCCAGAAGAGGATGCATATATGACAAACTGTAACTTCAGTGATATGGTTACTTCCACTAGTGGAGTGAAAGGAGCTTTCCTGGATCAAGCAATCCAGCAGGTTCTGTGCAAATCAATACACACAGGGGCATGTATAGATTCTTACTCTCACTTTAAAACGAATAGGGGAAGGTGTGGTATAGAATAAACCGATATGAAATATCTGTCTATTATGTATGTTCTTCCTTTGGTAGGGGGTAGTTTCTTGATGATAAGCACAATGCAATTATAAATCTTTTTCTCCATCAGCTATTACTATGTATCTTGCCTTAACTGTCCTGCGTTAAGCAGTGCCACTTCAGAGCAAAAACTAGCAGCATGTTTCAACTTAATTGTAAAGTCTCAATACTACTGGGTAGTAGAGTAATAGGGTTTTTCAGACTTCGAAAGTTAAAAAAAAGGTCGCAAAAATATTTATTTCCCTTTTAAAATTAAGTAATTGCACCTTTTTTATATCTGTACATTGTCCTGTTCCCTTATAAATATATGCAAGCTGAATAAATATTTACAATAATCAGTTGGTACTCAGAATTTGAGTAGTTTATTTTTTAATAAAATACCCATTAAGGTCCTGTGTATTGCTTATATAAGCAAAAGACTTGCATGCACTAATTTTGTTAAATTTGTTTGACTGATTTACTTGCTGATCAGACCACTCTAAAAAGGAATGTTGGATTTCTGCATCAGAATTAAGTCTCTTATTTTGACCAAGGAAAGCAATCATCCATATGCACTTGGAAAGTACCTATTGTTGAATCCACGACATTTTACTTCCAGCACTCTTCAAATATACTAGAAATAATGATAGTAATAACAATTAATTGTGGTACATTTGTTAAGAGTTACATTTAAGGATCTTAAATGTCCTTTTCCTTAGCCCTGTCCTGGGCAATAAAATGTTCAGGTATTGATATTAAGAATTGGTACATTCAATTATTCAATCCCCTTTACAATCATGCAAACATAATAAAGTTAACTGGACAGGAAAAAATTGGACCATTGATTGCCCCTGTTATGATAAGATTATTTTTAGCTTACTTTTTGATTATTAAATATGTACTGGGAATACTAATTTTGGTGCTTACCCTCTAGTCGTCATCCCCCTTCCAAAAAAAACTAAAATACATGTTGTACATACTTCGTATTTGCTTTTATCTTACACATTTAGGTGCCTCTTCATAATTAATAGCAATCAATATAGTAATTTCCATTTGTGTAGAGAATCCAAAGCAGCTCACAAACCACTGGTATAACTGTTTGTAGTTACTAAAAGTTTAAAATACTGAATTTTACATTTAAGAGGAATAAATTGAAACTGCCATTTTTTTCTTAAATGAAGGATGGGAAAACAAATTTAGAACTAAAAGCAGCTGTTGCCATGACACAGTCTAAATATTTAGGGGGAAAATGCCATGAACATTAAAATAGCAGTGTGTTTTTGAGAATCATGAACTGTTGGGGAACTAACTTGATCATTACTTTTAGTGGAGACCAAGTCCTGGAAGTTCCCTCTGCAAAAGAGCAGGAGAATATTTCCCAGCCTGCTGCTGAACAGAGCCTCCCATGCTGGAGACCTTATTAAGAGCTGGACTAGAAAATTAAGAAATGTGGGATAATGATAATTGAGTAACAGATGTCAGTCAGAGAAAATGGCACCTCTATGGCAGACAATGCAAACATGTCTCTTTTAACCTCGTCTTGTATAATATAATAAGCAGATTGATAGAAAATATTTTAATAAAAGACCCTAGGTAGTAATTTTCCATGTGATAAAGCCTGAGGTTAGAGTGATATTATGCTACTTGGGAAAGAGCTTTTTATTTTTCAGCCTGTTATTGCTTTGTCTCCTACAAGTTTCCTGTACAAAAATACCAGAACTTTCTCAAAGCCTTTGTAACAACAAAGACTGACTCAAAAAAAAAAAAAAAATCCTTTGATGCCCATTTGTGACCCACGGAACAGATAACAGACACCAAGACAGTGTGATGGCAAGGTCTCAACAGCAAAGTAAAGCACTTAAAACAACACACAAACAAGGGGATCTGCTGTCCCATAATGCAATAAAGTGTCTCATTATATAAATCTAATAGAACCAGCCTTGAAATTGCAGCTAACCTTTTGTGTAGATCAAAAAATTAGCTATTACAAGTAATTCAAATGCAACGTTTCAATCTACTCTACTGGCTTGAAATGGATATTTACACTGGATGTTTTCTATGGGATGATACTCCAATTTAGCTTTACAAAAACCATAGCCTTTGAGGCCTTTGAAAGAAATCCAGTATACACTTCCCCATACAAGGGTTCCTAGGGACGGAATGATTTAAAGGAGCATTTCTCCCAGCCTTTTACCCACCTATGGCTTCCTTCTTAACCCCTATCCTGCAGGTCCCAGCAGGCAGGGGGCCAGGCTGGGGCACAGTGCTGCCACTCGTTATTCACCTCCTGGGGCTGCCAAAGTCTGTAGCAGGTGGGGTCATCGTTTTACACCCAACTGTTATCTAAAGCTGGCCTGACAAGATCTGGAATATCTTTGAAGACACCTCCCAGTCCTCATAGGTTGTACATGCCATTTACTTGGACAGCAGTCTTCTAATTCAAACTACATTGAGTGCAGATTTGTGCTTGTGTTCATGTAAGCACTCACATAAGCCATGACAGTGCCATGCTTTTTGCTTTAAAACACAAAATTCACAGAGGCAGCAACCATGCAGAGGATCCTGGTCTGCTTACATGTCACCTTTTTGTTTCTCCCAATCCAGCAAGACTCTTGATACTTCTTCAGGGTCTGAACAGGGATGACTTGAAGATCCCTCACACTTCCGAGGTCAAAAAAAAAAGCCTGAGTCAGTGGAAGTTATTATTAACAGTGAAACAACAGTAATGCTCCTACTGTAGAAGGTCAAGCACTTCCATGGGATTGCTGGCTGTGCCTAGCCCCCACTGAACTGGGCACATGCTGAGGATTCCAAACCTAGCCCAGAGATGCAAGGTAAGTGACCCACCCTGGAGTAGCAGCTAACACCAGGACCAGATGACAGTTATTAGTAGCACAGACTTGTTTCACACAGGATCAAAACCTACAGGAAAGTAATCACTGAGCACAAGGGAATTACTGTGTTCCCACTGCCTCTCTCCATCACACCCCTGCCAGTGATATTTGGACATCAATTTTCAGTCCAACTCTTGCACAGCAGGTACTGTACAAAGACATTTATGGAGCATTTGTGGTCAGTGAGTAAATAACCACTTCTGAAATTTAAATATAGAATGTTCCAAAGGAACATGTTTAAAAACAGAGCACACAAGCTCACTATAAATTCTCAGCGGCTTTGCCAAGCCGAAGTGCTTGGATTTGCTTTACCCCAACTGAAACAGTGAATCTTTGAGGTACTGCTGTAGAAGCACTAGTGACAACTGCTAATTCACACAGGAACTGTAATTGCATAGGAGGAAAAAAGTACAGGAGAAAAGCAAGCAAGTCAAGCATCATAAAGGAAGTTCAGTATGGTAAGGGTTTGGAGCACCCCTTTTATTCCATCTTCTTTTCTACATGCATTATTTTTCTTTGTGGTAGTCTATACCAGTTGTGGATTTTGGTTTCAAATAAAAGGCAGCTGGCAAAAAGTAATTGCCTACTTAGTATATGTGTAATTCCAATTGTTCTCATACAATGACCATATTACTGGACTTGTTTCAAGATATGATGGATGACACTTGTTTTACTTTGCTCACACCAGTGGCCTCTCCTTTTAATATAGTGCACCAGGGTGGCAAGGAAGGCTTCTGCTCACCATATCCTGCCAGCAGTGCACTGGTTTCAGTGTGTGCTCCTCCCTTTGCAGGGAGACGAGTTTCCCTTTTTCTAAAGGCAATGAAGTTCTCACTGGAGGGGAGGCTTCAAGAGCACATCAGGATAAAGGGTGCAGGGGAGACAGCAAGAACTAAGCCTGCAGGCCCACCAAAACTTTGTGGGCTTGGGAAGCAGGACCCTAAGGGATCCAGGCCTTGGAGGTTACTAAAGCAAAGACTTCTTCTAGGGTCCAGAGGAGATTTTACAGGGTTCCTTACAGCCCAGGAGGTCTTTGCTGGACCAAAAACAGGCCTGAAGGAAAAATCTCACATTGCAAAAAGGTATTTCACTGGGAAACTATTTACAAACACCTGCACCAACATTATGTCTTAGCCAACAACTTGCTATTTGAAAAAATGTTTACAGCTTCTGCTCAAACAAAACACTGCATTTAAAAGCTGAAGGCTATTTTTGTGTATTTGGATGTTTGCTTTCAAGAGAAGATGAAAACAGATTCACGTTGGACTTCTGACCACTTTGGGGTCCTATTAAACTGCAAAGGAAACTCAGGTACCCAGCAGTTCTGTAAAAAGTGGTCTAACTATTGAAATACAAAATGAAATAAAATAAATTAGAAAATAAGATGAAAAACATCTTGGAAAACTGTTGTTACTGGAATT
>NW_024581562.1:0-69604 GCF_017639235.1 Corvus kubaryi
GGAAGGAAGGAAGGAAGGAAGGAAGGAAGGAAGGAAGGAAGGAAGGAAGGAAGGAAGGAAGGTAGGTGGTATTGGAAGCAAAGCAAAAGAGGCAAGACTTTAGTCTTTCAGATCCACTTTGAAAAACACCATACTTACGGAGCCACAAAGAGAAAACACAAAGCAATTTGTATCTTAGTGACAGGAGCACTCTGCTGAAAGAGGGGATACCTGAGAACGTTCCCAATACTATTTACACAATTCACCTAACTGCCACTTAAAATCAAATACATGAAGCCCAGGCTTCCGGAACTGGAGACTTTTCTCCTCCAGAGGAATTCTCTAAAACACTGGATTAGAGGAGCTATGCTCTTCCATATAAATGCTTTCTCCTGCCCTGAGTAAGTTTTTCCTGCACAACTTCACTCTCCGGAGATAAGAATGACGCTGTCACAATTGAGCATTAGGTCAAAATCTCTTTTTTGAGTTCCTCATATCGACAAAGGCACTGAACAAAGTCCATTCTTTCAAAATAAGCATTCCAATTGCGACACTGAATAAATACCTTACATAATCTGATCTATACAAAAATAAGGTCCTACCAACACCTAAGTTTTCAATGAAAAGGAGTACAGCTGTCATGTTTCGTGATGAGAGTGTCAGACACTGAGAAAATGAACCCAACCACCCCAAGCCCCTCAAGAGACCAGCACAGGACCAGCCATCACAGTGCTCAGCTTGGTCACACAGGTACTGGAGAGATATTGATTAAACCTTCTGTAATCAAAGCAGGTGACAAAGCAGATTAATTTTTGCAACATTTTCACTGAATTTCATATAGAAAAACAAAATAAATATCAAGCAGCCCACTAACATTTGCATCCCTTTCCACTTCAGCATTTAACTTCCTACCTCAGAATTACCAGATTTTCAAGCTTGAAATAAAACATAAAGTATGTCTTAGAAATTATGATCATTAAAGAGTTGGAGAAAACATCAATTACAGTAAGTCATTCCTTACCATTAGTTTCAGAAACCTGTAATTTTTGCTGATGTTTTTGAATGACATTCAATCATGATCACCTATTTGCTGTCATGCATAAAACACCAACTGCAAGCTAAAAGTTAAGCACGAGCCAGATGTCTGACATACATCCATTTTACAGTTTGTTTCACAAACCATTTGCCTAAATTTATGTGCTTAAGAAAAAAAACTTACAGATTTATTACAAACGAAACATCTGTCCTGACATTATTGTGACACTAGAACTGCTATTTGCATTTTTAAAGGAAGTAGGTGCCATTGCTCTTCTATACCTAGAAAGACACAGCTTACCTTAAGAACTCTCAGTATTGGACCTTTTCCATTGGCTGCAGAAAAGTAAGCACAACAGGTAAATACCACTTCATCCCTTCCCATTCCTCAACACCCAGAGACGGCATATTTCATTAGCTGTGTGTTTTATGATAAATAAAAGCCAACCAAACAGCAACAAAACATTAACAACTATTAACAATCTTCACGAATACCAAAGCTGCGTGTTAAGCTGTGCATAATCTCATTGCTACAGCCCTGTTGTCTCCATCACTATTTTATTGTTTTCAACACTGTCTTTCACAACATCCTCATAGGCAAAGTTGGGAAGTGGACAGTGAGGTTGAACTGGCTGAACAGCAGATCTTAGTTGGTCACAATCAGTGGCACAGGGTCTGGCTGGGGACTTGTCATGAGTGGTGTCCTGCAAGGTTCAATACAGGCCCAGTACTGTTTAACTTACTCATTAATGACATTAAAGGCCTTCTCAGCAGCAAGTTCACTGACAACACAGAGCTGGGAGGGCTGGCCAATACCCCAGAGTGCTGTGAGCCCTCCAGAAGGATCCTGAAAGGTTGGAGAGATGGGCAGAAAAGAACCATCTGGAATTCAGCAAAGGCAGATTCAGGTCCTACACCTGGGAATAAATAAACCCCTGCACCAGCACAGGCTGGGGGCTGACCTGCTGGGAAGCATGAAATGTAACAATTCAGATTTATCTGAGCTACCAAAAAAACCCCCTCAGAAGCAGGCAGATTTATCAAGCTGAAATGTTGTGATTTAAGATTTCCTAAAGATACACCAACAAATACTATTTATCGGAAGTGACCTTCATGCTGGTGTCAGCCCTACCACCAGCAACTCAGCTAATGCAAAATAATAATGACATCCTAGTACCCCTTTACCAGTTGTACAAGGACTGAACCAGCATGGATATTGTACTCAACAACCATATGGTGACTGTTTTTCAAGGAGGTGCTCAAAAATCTGCTAGGAGGCATCCCTCAACCAGGGCCAGAGCATGCAGTCTTCAAACAGCATCGTAGACAACCCCGAGAAACTTGAACTGAAATCCCAATGCTCTTGGCATCCTCCTTCTCTTAAAACAGAGGCATGGAAAGGTTTTTAAAGTCATCAGAATTTCATTTTCTCCTAGGCAGTCCAGATTTGTCCTGGGTCCTGCAGAACAGACACTGAGAAAAATTAGTTTTACAAAAATTGATGAATCGCTACCTTCCTTGTTTAAAACAGGCTTTGACAGCTACAGCTGCTTTTGGTTCATTTAAAGTGGAAGGTAGAAAGACAAAGAGGATGGAGATTACAGTGAAAGGTTCTAGGACACATTTTTTTTCCTCAGAAGGAGGAAAATAAGAACACATTTTAAGTAAGGCCTTATTTTCATCACTATCAACAGGGCATTACCTTTGGTTTTCTACCTCAAGTCACAGTTACCACCAGAAAAAAATGGTATGTCACTGTTTTAATATGCTAAAAGCCTTGAAAAAGGATCTTCTAAAGAAGATGGTTTTTTCCTCTCTCTTCTTTTTTTTATTTTTTTAAGTAAATATTATGGATTCAGGTCAAATATTGAGGGGGGAGTTGGAGGGGGGTGGGGGGAACTCACCTACAAATTCTTCACAGAAAATAATCTTACCCAGAGCTCAAGTGACCTTTGCTTAGGTAGAGATTACTGCATCTACAACTGACTCACTCTAAACAAATGGATCACTGTTAATAAATGAAACTTTCATGAATGCTTGGGGGTAAGAGGAAGAAAAGTTCTTACAGCCTTATTATAAAATGTGCAATAGTCAATATTCATAGATAGATCTCCTAGATATACTATATGAGTTGCTTTACGAGGAGAACAGACTCACTCTAGAACCAATATGGCCACAGTTCAACCTCCATCACAAAAACAACAGAATTTATGTACTGCAGTGTACTATGTAAGCATATTTACCAATTGCATACAGTTTCACTGTTTTGGAAGTTAAGCTGTTTAAAGAAATGAATGAACATGACTCCCCTTATGTTACACAAGAGTTTTCCTAATGTGAGAAGCTGGAGTGGTTTTTCACTTTTACTTTAGCAGAAAAGCTTTATTTTTACTGGTTTCAGGTTTTTTTTAATTGATATAAACACGCTAGCAGTTGGAGACCATTCAAAAATTCTATTAAATTTATTCTATAAAACACTATTTTAGTTTTTGTTTTAAGTCATAGTTCCCTTAAAACCTCCCCCGGAAAACCAGCCAAGTACCAACAACACTTTCACAGTAATCAGAGGATCGTGTCAAATTTACTTAGCTTGGTACCAAACTTCAATTAGTGCACATATAATTGTTTCTGAGTCATCTCAAGACCTGAGCTTTCCTTGTTCGGCCTCTCTGGACAATGCTTTTGTTTTCTCTTTTGCAGTGGCTTCAAGTGTAAAGAATTAAATTTATTCATTTTAAAAATCCAGAAATGTATTTACTAGGTCAGTTATTCTTTTGACTCAATATAATTCTCTCTGAAGTCAAATAAATTGTATTGAATTTTAATGATGAAAGATTCCTATGAAGTCCTTCCACAATTCTACAATATTCTTTTAGCAGAAGTATTTCTCTTAATCTGATTGCTACAAAGTCGCAATATCCCAGCATCCCTCTAGGTTGTCAGTGACAAAACCTTTGATTCCGTATGCGTGTCACCTATGAAACAAGAATTGTGGTGCAGTGTTGAAAGTCTCATTGTGTTTTATGTTTCTTCTGCCTTATCTACTATGAGGATCCACTGACACTGAATTTATTTCTTTGGAAATAGACAGAAACAGAACATGGTTGTTACTTTCTTCATGCCCAAATTGTATCCAGCCTCCACTGTCATATTCAGTAAGGCATTTCAATAAAGGAATTATTAAATCAGCTGTGAAAGAACATATTTTCAAACAAGCATCTACACACAGTATCTTTCCATTAATCGATCATAATGTGCCTTCTGCTAAAGGCATTTTAAAATGTATATAACTTCACAGCTGGCTCTTAAAAACCTGTTAACCTTTGCAGTCCAATAGTACAACATAACCAGTTTTAGAGCTAGCTGCTGACACATTATTAGTTTTGACAAAGTCATGAAAGCTTATATTAAGCTTCTATTAAAACTTACAGTTTATGACAGATTTGCCAGATTTAATTTATTTCTAGTTTAGCTGTATCAAATTATCCCAATTTGGGACTTGATGACATGATTTCTACCAAGGGAAAACATATTATCTGGTAAGGAATGTTGTAAATGGCTGTAATTCAGTTTAGAGAAAAAGTCATCCAATACAATTTACTATCAGAAGCAAATATGCATACATACTTTATTCACTTGGAATGCCTTTCTCCACTTAAAAAATCAATTTCCACATACTCTACATACATTTTACACATTATGAAGTCAAGCACATTAATTTCCTTCTGTATTTGTAAGGGCATGATACAGACTCCCTTAGGTCAGAGATCTTGTCTCCCATCAATTCTGTTTTACTTGCACTGCCACTAATGAGTATTACAAAACACAGAAGACCCTTCATAAAAAATTGCTAAGAAGAAAACAATACAGCAAAACAAAAATGGTGTAACCCAGCACTAGATGAGATACACAAGACTTTCTTACATCCTCTGACTGAAGGATGCCCATCTTCTCAGCACAGATCTGAGATCAAATGCCTCACCTCCCCAGACACAGATGACACTTCCTCAATTATTTTAGGAAAATATGTGAGGGAGAGTAACATAAACAAAACCTCTATACTCTAGCTTTTTTTTGTTGGTTTTTTTTGAGCCCACTACTGTTCACCTGCACCAGACAGCCAAAGCCTTCCTGCTTCTCCCTGAAAGACCTGTGCTGGCCTAATACTTTGTGTCAGCAGCCCTTGGGGTATCACCTCACCTAACTGTACTTTGGAGAGCCTCAAGATGGAGGGGTAGCACCTGGGCTGAGATGTTCAAATGCCCTGGAGGAACAGCAGGAAAGTCCCCTCTTCCAACCAGCCAACCTGGGAGTCCCTTTTCCTCCTCATCATCATGAAAGACTAAGAAGGGGTGGCAAGGCAATGCAAGCAACAGGTGTGGTTTCAAAAACAGAGGGTCCCTCTGAGCAGCAGAGCAGCAGGACCCCACACAAGACCCAGTGGCATATGCAGGAGAGTCCCCCTGCCCAGGCAGCACCAGCAAGGCCAGGAAGCAGTGGGGCTTTCCAGGGTCAGAAGGTCTGCTCAAAGAAAGGAAGCCTCAGAGCTTCCCTCTTCTAAAGTAAAACCCTTTCAGCAAAGTACAGCAAAGCAGCAAGAGGGAAATCTGACCAGCAGTTGACCCAGAGACAGAGGGCACCAGCCAGAGATGAGGTGCAAGATGGTGAAAGTGAGGACAGCCAGAGGCCAGACCTGGACATGCAGTTTTGCAGAGGTATCACCTCTGGTTTTTTCCACCTTTTTTGTTCTTACACATCACAACACACACAAGTCTGCCAAAACGCTTAACTCAGGATTTTATGTCTAGACCAGTGTACTGGGTTTGCACTGCCAGGTTTTGCTAGTGGCAAACCTACAGGGCTGGTGACCTCTGTGAGAAGCTGCCATAAGCCTCTCCCATGTCTGACAGACTCAATGCCATATGGCTCCAGGACAGACCCACTGCTCACCAAGGCCAAGCAAGCCAATCAGAGATGGTAGCAATGATCTACAATATCGTATTTAAGAAGGAAAAAAAGGGTTATTGCGCACACGTAATTGCACTCAGAGAAGAGAGGAGTGAAAACATGTGAGAAGAACAGCTCTGCAAACAGCAAGGTCAGAGGAGAAGGAGGGGCAGGAGGTGTTCCAGGTGCTGGAGCAGATTCCCCTGCAGCCCGTGGTGCAGACCATGGTGATGCAGTTGTGCCCCAGCAGCCCATGGAGGACCATGAGGATGCAGAGATCCACCTGCAGCCTGTGGAGGAGACCCACACCAGAGCAGGATGCCTGAGAGGAGGCTGTGACCCCGTGGGAGGCCTTCACAGGAGCAGGCTCCTGGCAGGGACTTGCAGACTGATGGAGGGAGGAGCCCATGCTGGAGCGGTGTCCTTGTAGGACCTTTGACCCTGAGGGGGACTCACACTGCAGGAGGCTTTTTTGAAGAACTGCACTCTGTGGGGGACTAACTTCGGAGCAGTTCATGAAGAACTGTAGCCTGTGGTAAGGACTCACATTTGAGAATTTCATGAAGAACTGTCTCCTGTAGGAGGGACCCCAGGCTGGAGCAGGGGAAAGACCCCTCTCCCTGAACAGCGGCAGAAACAACCTGTGCTGAACTGACCATAACCCCCATTCCCCTCTACCTGCTCCACTGAGGGGGAGGAGGTGGAACCCAGGAAGGAGGAAGCAGCTGGGGGAAGGCGTTTCTAAGATTTGTTTTACTTCTCATTACTCTGCTTTGATTTGATCCGTAATAAATTAATTTCCCCAAGTTAAGTTTGTTTTGCTCATGACAGTAATTGATAAGTGATTTCCTCCTGTCCTTATCTCAATTCATGAACCTTTTGTTATATTTTCTATCCTCTGTCCACTTGCAGAGGGCAGTAACAGTGGAGCGCTGGTGGATACCTGGCATCCAGCCAGAGTCAAATCACCACAGCCAATAACTGTACATTTATCTTTGGAATAAAATTCTCAGCACCACACAGACACTGTATCAATTACCCTCTTTAATCATATCACAGAATTACTATGTACATTTAAGTCTATTAAATTATCTTTCTCCCTTTTTTTTTTTTTGAGTGGGAAGGTATTGGGGTTTTTTGATATTTCACCACTTCCAAGAGAAAGCAAAATATGCCTACGCCACATACTTGTTCTGGCACATCACCTAAAGGCTCCCAAGCACTTTCAGATGCTTCTCTAGTAACACTATGAACTACAAAGTCAAAGACTAAAAGGATCATCTTGGATGGTACATGGATATTTTTGATCAAAGCATCTAAGATTTCCCTCAGCGCAATCCTCAGAGAATGCTCTATAGTTCTTGCCTACCCGACACAATGACAATTTAAATGCATGTTTACCCCTTGCACACTATGTGTATTGCAGTAAATTATTACAAGCAAGGTTCACTGCTTCTGATATTCTGATTTGCCCAAATTAATTACATAGTCTTCCATCTACTTACTAATAACTGTTTACTTAACACATACCAACTCTAATTATGGTTATTAATTCCACTTACACAAATAAAGCAAAAGGAGTTAAATATGAAACATTAAGCAGTTGCACTCATCTCATTACAAGGAAGAAAGAAAAATCCCACTGTAAGTAAGGTTTTCAACACAGTATTAGAATCAGACTATTTCCAGCATTTTCTCTTTCAGTTTAGGTTAATCTTTACTACTATATAGAATTATAAACTATGGTAAGGCCATCTGATGCTTCCTGACCATTAAGACAAAAACTGAATGCAGTCCACCATAAAGCAAGACTTAACAGGCCAGCACAGGCCTGCCTCAACAACACTGGAGTGCATGGATTTTCCTGTGAAGTTTAGGTGACAATTGAAAAAGTGGAATTGGACATCATGTACTACCCTGCAGGAGAAAGAGCAGTCAAGTTTGGGCACACTTACTATACGTGAAAATTTAGCCTATTAAATGGCAGAAGAATGCCACTGAGTTTAAAATTATCCAAGAAGATATGAGGGGAAAAGAGGCAAGGTTTTTGAGGAAAAGCCTAGCAAAAGGCCACAAAACAAAGGATCCTGGAAAACTAGGGTACAAATATTTAGCCCTTTACAACTTCCCACTTTCCTTACTTTTATATGTAAACCTGACAAGGCTGCATAGTTTACATTCAAAAAAGGGTTTGTGTGGATTAGACCTTAAGAGGGGAAGAAACCCAAATGAAAAACCAAAGCAAACAGATAAAAAACACAACAAATACCAAATAACCAATCAAACAAAACCCTCAAACCAACAAACACAGAGGGGAAATGGTGAGCTTAGGCAAATACCTGGAAGATGTCTGTTAGCTGCAACAAATTCCTAGGTACCCACCAAAGCATGGATAATGGCTTGCCATGCAGACTCAGAAGCTGTAGCTCCTTTTCCCACATTTCTAGTTTTTCCAAACTTTTACAGTTTCAGTTACAGATCAAAATGCTATCTTGGTAGAACCAAAGGAAAATTTCAGATACTTTTATTTACTTAAAGAAAGCTGCTGAGCCACAGTTCAGCAATGCAACGAATAGGGAAGAAGCTGGCTTTCCCTAAGGGCAGCTGATGCACAGCCGCAGGGATCAGTGTGTGGTGAAGCATCAGCAGCTTTGCCAGCCACAGCAAGAGAAATGCCTGCCTCCATGTGTGAGGCTGTGAGAGCAGCAGTAAAGCACAACAGAAGAGCAGGGAATATCTGCTGTCCCAAGATGTCATAAAAACAAGCAGTGACTTTGTGAAATAGATGCTTATTTTCATCCATTTTAAATTTCCAGGAAAGCAGTTTCTTTTAACTCAAAATAATCTTGAACACAGCTCAAGTTCTGCCTAATGGAAAATTAGATTGTCTAACAGAAAACTAAGTTTTGCTTAAAATGAAACAAAAATACCAAATAAAACATTATGTCTCTACTACAAACACCAAAGGGCGTCATTGTCTTCTCATGCTTGACCAGAGACACAGCCTTAGATAACTGAATAAACTCAGAGTCCACCATGTTGCAGTAGCTAATTAAGTTTTAGTCTCCTTTCCATTTCTGTTCAGCTCAATTGCTTAAAGGGAACATCCCAAGGAAAGCTATTCTATGAAAATCCTGAATATTTTGTTTTATTGTTGTCTGTACTTTTTGTTACCTTTGATTCTATGACAATATCCCTAACTCTTAGATCTGACAGCAAATCAGCAAAATGCTAACAATATTACCTTCTGTTTTTTCCAAAGAGAACATCAGACAGGATATTAAAACACATTTCATCCCCAAATATGTAATTATCATATATTTAATATATGACATGCAGAAATAATACTAATAAAAAAGCATCAAAGCAGAATGTAATGGTAATTTATTCCATCCTGCAGAATGCTCTCACACTCTCCCACCCCTCTTCTCTGGGCACATGGTACCCCGTGAGAAAACAAGCATTGCTCATTATTCCCAGCATATTGTGAACCACCATTAGCTCATTTGAATGCAATACTGAGAAGCTTCACTTCTTGAAATTATGTCACTTCACAAAAGCTTTCTAAAAGTGGTTCTGCTACCAGGCCATCAAAGCAAGCACTGAGATCCATGGATGTATCTCCAACCCAAGTGACCTGAAAGACAACATGGGTGGGATTTTGGCTCATCACTAACTGTCCTTAAACTGCTTCAAATTTCCCAAATTCCTTTGTCAAATTAAGTTACAATTTGACAAAAACAATCAAAATTGTGTTTTTGAAGTACTGGAGTCTACAAAAAAGAAGTTTTAAAGAAAATGTCTTATGCTTCTACATATTTAAACTCATATGATCAACAATTTCAAAATCATGCATAGTCTGAGACCACAGATGGTGGAAAAAATGAAAACAGGAATTTTGCAGGTGAACTACACAAAACACCTGGCTCAATTTTCTCAGACATCTCTAGCAATTCTGCAAGTGTCACCTCTGCACACTAGCCACTCTCTAGGAAAGGTACAGGAGCCCTTGCCTTACAGGGACTGATGCCATGAAGATTTTTTGCCTTTTCTTTTATACCCGTTACACCTTTTTAACAACTTCTGTATTCTTAGTGCTTTTTGCCTACATTCTTGGACTTGTTTGTCAAGCTGAGAGACTAAACATTTGAGAAGCTTCATAGTTAGGGATCAGTGTGCCCCAGACCCCAAGGTCCTCTCCAGAACACATTCTGTAAACTAAGATAGAACCATCCAGGGGAAGGCTCCCTGGGGAGGGGGGCTCACTCGAGCCTCTCACTGGGGAATATTCGATAGATATGCTAATTAGTAAAACCTATAATGTGATACCTGATCTTTTGGGGGGGGCATTTTGCGGGGTGCATTTCAGTGCATATGACCTGGACATGTGCACCTAAGGATCCTTAAAATAAATACCAAGGTAAAATCCCTTTTCCCCTTCTAACAGTGTATGAGTCTTGATTTTAAGACCAGGAAAAGGCATCAGGACCAGCGTGTGTGCTTTATAGGAAGCCAAAGCGCACATGGCCCCAGCAAGAGCTTACAGAATTCCGTCCATGGTTGAGGGGACAGCCAAACACACAGCCCTGCACAGTCCCAAAGCCCAGCCAAACAATAAACCAGAGCTTTCTGCAACGCAAAAGAAAAATGAAGCTTGAAGCAGGTCAAACATGCCTAAAATGTCTTCACCACAAATATGTTAATTAGATGACAACTGAAATAATGTGCACAAACAAGTGTGTCATCCAAAGTGATTGGTAAGAAATACTAAACAAATGAAATCATAAGCCCACCAAACCCACACCACACCTCAATATATTGCCTCTGATGAGATTATGAGGAGAGTTATACCTCATGAAAGACAAAAAGAAATGCTCAAGGGGCAGATATGGACAGATAGTAAACAAGAGATGGGCAGTAACTTTACGTCCTTCCTTCTGCTGACTTCAAGTTTTACAGGCAAGGCCTTGTCCACTCAAGAAAGCAAAGTGGATGCAAGGACCACACACTGCTGCCCATTCCAGCCGTGGGTGCAGCCAGCCCTGTACATGATGCACAGCATCCCTGTGGGCTGCAGTTCCAGGCAGCCCTGGGGACAGAAGGCAGAGTACACAGCCTACAGAGGTGCCAGGAGGCTGCTGTTCCAGGCCAGTGCTGCAGACCTGCTTTGTGGCAAAGTAGCTTCCTCCCCATGTTTTTATGGCATGGACAGGAACAGCTTCCCTGCTGCAGAGCCAATCACTTTAAAAAGACAGAAATAGTTCCCAAATGACACAGGACATTGTCCTTAGGCAAACCAGGAGCAATGTTCCCATGTTCTCATTCAAGCACCGTCCTTTCAATAAGCAGCCTGGCTTTTTCCAATGTTTAAAAAGTCACGGCCTAAATATCTGCATGCAGCTGCTACAGCATCAACTGTTCCAGCTCTGCCTCTCAAATGCTGCTGCCCTGAATAAGTATTGATAGCCTTCGTCCACAATATAATGATGCACACCCAGAAAATCTGGTGCAACTAGCTAACACCACTATTACACTT
Source organism: Corvus kubaryi (assembly GCF_017639235.1). Classification (NCBI taxonomy): domain Eukaryota; kingdom Metazoa; phylum Chordata; class Aves; order Passeriformes; family Corvidae; genus Corvus; species Corvus kubaryi. The sequence continues at coordinate 11,498 of NW_024581562.1, forward strand.
CAACTCACACCATACCCTAAGTGCACCAGCATTCTTACAGGTCAATAAATGCTAAGCTTGATACCACAGTACTGCCAGGATGACTTTACTCAACCAGAAGACAGGGGTACATCCAATGTAAAATACTCTTTTCCTTGTATTTGTCCTCTGTAGTCCATAAACACATCATTTTGTTCCACTTCCAGTTTGTATTTGGCTGTTGACGTAAGTGCCAAGAAGCTGACTTCATGTCCCAAGAGATGAAAACTGCTTTACCCTCAAGGAAGAAAGCAATAACAAGTCACGTTGACTTGCCCAACAGGCATATAAGGTCAAAATAAAGTGTCATATACTAACTGCAGTCTTTATCCAAAAAGCAAGGCTTCATATGACAGCTTGTCCACACTATCAGAGCAAACACAGACCGCAACTATCTCAGGGCACAGAGAGTCCAAAATACAGTAATGCTACAGCTACAAAAAACAACCTACTATGAAGAGAGTGTGATTTGCAACCTATGATATATATCACCACAACTACACTGTTAACCTGGGGCAAGTTCATTCACATGGGCATCTATTACACAATAGCCAACATACCACAAGGCTACGGGAAGCACCCACCAAGGGAAGCCATACCTTAACAGAGAAAAGTGGATTAGCAGCATAAACTTGGAAATTAGATCATGACCTATCAATCTGCATGCTGCAACTCTTACTCTACATGGCAGTGGAGTTGGAACTACATGACCTTTAAGGTCCCTTCCAACCCATAACATTCTGTGATTCTATGCAGATACTAACCACAAAAGTTGAGTTTCTTGGTTGTTTTGGGGGAGGTTGGGAGGTGTGGCCCTATGTCATAGAATACAGGTAAGAAGACAGCTGTATGGAAAATAAGCAATTTATATTTGACCCTTAGTACCAAAATAGAAAGAATAACTCTTGTGATTACTGAACTGAGCAAATCAGGACACTGAGGATATTGTAGAGGATAAATATACATGAAAGCAAATTTTTTTTTGTCTGTCTGTTTTCACAAAACAACTTCCACTGGGGAAGCACATTCACTGTGGCTGACTACTTTTAGTTGATGAAAGAAAGGTTATGTCATTTTCTATCAGACTATCAGATAGAGAATAGAAATGTTACAGGAAGACTTTCTCTCCTTCTGAAGCCTCAGTTACACAGATCTTCAAGGTTTCCACTCCAGCCTGTTTCTGAAGCTTTCAAAATTCTGCTTTCAGATATGTCTGCATCCAGGATTAAGATTTACATCTGTTGAAAAAGTATAGGCAAAACTCTCAAATACACACTTACCTACAGAAATATGTAGCTATTTAATAAACATACAAAATTTTATGTTTCTTTTCCCGGTTAAGTAAAGGTGGCCCATCCACCTAGTCGAATTCGAATTTAGTGCCCAAATATGGGCCAGACGCGGTATGAAAGATGAACCCCTCCCACCCAAACCCAATTCCACTATCCCAGCTGTAACCACACAAGGAAGGGGCCTTTATTACATCAAAGGTACAAACATTAGGGCTTTGCTAGCAAACATCTGGCATCTCTGAGCCATGGATCTAAAGGATCCGTTTGAGCAGCCGTTGACACGTACCGCAGTACCACAGATTGTACCACTGTCAGACTGGAAGCTGGCGTTTGGTCAAAGTCAAATGAGGGTTGTCAAAGCCGGCAGCTGGAACCCTCGACCGAGCTGCCGACTGTGTCCAACTAAAGCCTGTGGACAAGGCTTGGTTAAAGGTTACCTATTTTTTTACCCCATATATATGAGGTCATTCCCACCGGTGGTCAGGTAACTGTCTACCCTAAACCAGCAATGAAACTATTAAGAAGGATGAAATCACACCTACTTAGGAAGCAGAACTCTCATGTTAGGGACAATTTTTCACTACACCCATGAGTTAGGATCTCAAAGTGCTATAAAGGTTTACTGTCACTGTGGCATAAATTATATTACTCAATTTAAGAACTACATGTAAAAAAATTTTTTTTAATTATCCGTATGGTTTCCTAAGGAAATTCAGCTTATTTTATCACATTATCTGCCCACTCACTCTCTAAGCCTGTTGGCTGATTCTAGTTAAATTCTACGTGGGATGAAAACCCTTCAAAATAATTATGCTCCTCTAAAGTTAACAACAATTAGCTGCTGGGAGGTGTCACTACCTGCAGCCTCCACAGAGCAGTGGAGGAACTGCTGCACAAGCCGCTAAGTGCTGGCAGCATCTGGCTGCCAGGCAGCGTCTCTAGCTGCTGCACCTGCCAGCTCTCATTAAAGGGACAGGTTTTAGGATGCAGCTGGGAGGAGAGATTTTGCCCTCTTCTGGACAGGAGTTTGGCAAGGGAACAAAGGGGTCAGAACAACTAATGTGCTGACAATTAACAAAGTCAGGCTTCATTCGTTTTTATGCTCAGCGACTCAACTGTTATACCTCACGATTATTGTTTGCTTTTCAGAATCACAGAATGGGTCAGGTTGGAAGGGACCACAGTGGATCATCTGGTCCACCCTCCTTGCTCAAGCAGGGTCATCCCAGAGCACATTGCACAGGATTGCATTCAGACAGTTCTTGAATATCTCCAGCGAGGGAGATTCCACAAGCTCTCTGGACAATCTGTTCCAGTGCATGGTCACCCACACAGCAAAGTAAAGAAGTTCTTCCTCATATTCAGGTGGAACTCCCTGTGCATCAGTTTCTGCTCACTGTGTCCTGCCCTTTTGCTGGGTACCACTGAGGAGAGCCTGGATCCATCCTCTTTGCACCCTCCCTTCAGATAATTACAGACATTGATGAGGTCCCCTCTCAGTCATCTCAGGGCAAGATTAGGCCCAGCTCCCTCAGCCCTTCCTTGTAAGAGAGATGCTTTCATTCATTTGTTTTTTCATTCAGGAGCCCATTAGCCATGACAAGACAGCATCACTGAAACAGGAGGCCAGTAAGTCCTACCACACAGATTCTGACATGCTTACAATCTCATCCCATGCTGAATAATGGGTGATGAAATTGACACAAGTTTTTTTTCCTCCACTGTTTCCAGCAGCTGGCAGAATAGAGCACGCTGGAACTCTGCCAGAAGCAAAGTCAAGATTTATTTGATGGTGTTAAGATGTACATATGTGAAATATGTGAAGAAGAGAGATGAAACTTGGGCAGGGGAGAAAAGAGGGGAACCATACGTAATACAGAACAGCCACAAATTTGCAGGTCAAGTTTCTGGATGCTCACAGAAATTTGATCTAAAACTCGCGGAAACTATGTAGATAAAAATGGAATAAAAGCTGTAAAGACACTTACATAGTAGCTGTATGTATTTCTTTTTCTGGAAATAAAACACTTTTGCACAAAGTGTTTACTTCTGTAGTTCAGAAACAGCTTCTGTGTGTCAATCAGTAAACACAGGCTATCACACAAAAACAAATGTTTGCAACTTTTGAAAATGATACAGAAGTGTCAAAGATCATCAGTGCTCCTGGAAAGGGGTCTATGGTACCATGACTATTTGTCCTACAGTACTGAGACAGTAAAAGGGAGTCAGCCTTGTGCTCAGGAAGGCACCAAGGAAAGAAAAGTTACCCAGTTTAATCCGAACCACAAAAACATTTCCAACCAGGGTTGTTGTACTGCAGCCTATTTATCATCATCTTACCCATCATTTTAGAAGATTTCATTACTCTGAAACTCCCAGGATCCACTCGCAGTGGTCAGCAATTACTCAGATGACAGCAGCACTGGCAGTTGGCACACACTGCCATGGCCACACCAGCCCTGCCCAAAGGTTCCCCAAGTGCCACCACCAAGCTTCACTGTCAGCATCAGATGCGTGCCTGCCTCCTTCCACCAAGACACTCCTTCCAGTGCACAAACCCCTCTGAAACTCAGTTTCTGAAATCATATTTGCACTCTTAAATCAAAACAGCAATGCCATTAGTCTTCTCCACTGACATCTGTTAGTGTAACACATCCCTAAACAGCACTTTATGGAAGCAAATAAACATTTTAATGACTAGAACATTTCATTCATCATCTGTCCCATAGCCCACTCCAAGGGGAAGGAGTATTAGAATCTCTGAGCCTGATTTCAGGAATCCAGCCTTCTCTTAGTCTCCAGATAAGCTGAAAGGGAAGAAACAACACACCGGCTGCTTTTCATCCATGCCCTCATACTGGCCATGAATAGAGCACAAAAGAGGCCATCTGCTCTTCTGTAATGGCACTCTTAGCCCAGAGAGCTCACAGAACTCCATGCTGCAAGACACTCCATGAAATGGAAGGATGTCTTGCTCTTTTCTTACTTTATTGCCTGTATTTTCATTAATGAAGGATTAATTAACAGGATGATGATAGCTCATCATATAGTTACTGAAAAAAGTCATGGATAGTTGAGAAGAAAATGGACGCCTGTAGAAATTACATTTAAAAAAAAAAGATTTACTGAGGGATTTCTTTCTTTGGTTTTATACAATATCTAAACAGATGAAGGAGAAGTCTCATTCTTAAAGGCGCATTTTTCACTCTCCCAATGGACTACATCAAAGCATACTCACACTGGGATGCAAGGCAATAAGAGAGGTCAAATGTGTTATTTTTACAAATATCATATGTATTTCAGTTTGTTTATTTTTAGTCTTCCAACTCCAAAATGTAAAATGCTGTGAGGGGGATAAAGAAAGATAAGGTACAGTCCAAACAACAGGAAGGATCTCTAAGAACAGAAAGGCATTCCAGCACCTGGAGAATAGTACCCAGCTCTGCATGGACCAGCAAAATCCATTCCTCAAAGATACAAACTGAGGATTAAAGGAATCAGACAAAAAAGCTGCCAGACTTAGTAGTAGAAATTCGTGATTTAGTAGAAGCTAAGAACTGGAGGAAAATAAAATGAAATAAAATTAAAAAAATAACATAACGACAGCAAGCACCTTCTGAGAGCCCAAACTGATGGTACTGCTAAGGTTTGCAGGGCACCAAATGTTCTGAGGAAAATACGGCAATACAGATTCAACTATACAAGTCCATTTTCTCAACCTATTATTTCTTTGCTGTGCATGCTGTGAGCTCTGAAAGCAGATATATTTATTTATTTTGGAGAAATGGTATGAGTTTGCCTAACTCACATACTCCACAGGAGAAAAGAACATAAGTACCAAACAGTACTAGAGACCAAGCACAAGGCTTCTCTGATCTGCTAAAACCACACAGACCTATCAGAAGTGTGGCGAAAGCCATCAGGTTTTTCACTGGAGGGATTAGTACAGGAGCAGTAGGGAGGGACAGCAGCCTTTTCTTCCCACTCAGCCCAGGCCAGAACAGCAGGACCTGTAATGCACTCTCCTGTAGTGGTGATTTATGAGATTTTTGGTAACAGTTCCCACAAAATCACCACTTCATTTCAACCTAATTGCAAAATCAGGACAAAAGAGCTCCATGGGCTCTTGAAACTGAGCTGGTAGAAAAATCACCTCCAGAAAAACTGCTTTTCTTTCTTTTTTATGCCAAGGTTTGTGATCAAATGCACATTAGATCAGTAGCACATCTGTCAAATAAAGAAGAAAACTTGTACACACAGTAGTACTGCAACTGGGACAAAATACAGGGAGGTTCTTCTAATAAGTATTTTTCATTAAGAAATCCAGGGGATATCCAGATCTGTAACAGTACACAGGTTTAACCAAATAACAAACTTGCAAAATATTCATTTTCATTCTTTTCATTTTTCTTTACAGAAGTTTCCAATAAAAAGCAGCATGTATAGCCTTATTTTCTGAAGAGGAAAATTTTACCAAAGAAAGCTTCAAGAATACCAGTAGGTGGCACTTGGAAAAGAAAGCAAAAACCAAACCTGAAACATTAATTTATGCACAAAATAAAACTACATTTTAAAATTTTTCATTCGACATACAAAACAAATCTTTTATTTTTAAAACAAACCTTTAAATACCTCTTAAAGAAAAATAAGCTCCTATTTTAGTGTTTATTACAGAATGAGGGATTATAGTTTCTAATTCTAAATGAGACTTGATATTGCTAGCTTATGTAAACACATATCCAAAGAAAAATATTCCATCACCCAAAAGATGGAAACTATATAACAAGAAAGAGTGAAACATACAAGGGACTTAGTAATTATACTGGATCACCTATAAAAGACAGAGGGGGAGAGTGTGTGGTAGGAAGAGGAGGCTGGGATGTGTGTGAAGAAGCTGCTCTGGCAGGTGCCCTCCATGAGGCATGAGAGGGACTTAGACAGGCTTTATAAACAGAGGGCACCAGGAGACACCACTGGCAACTTCTCCTCTAGGAAGAAAGGTCTTGAATTCTGCCTGTCTTTTAAGCATCATACATATCACTGCTCATCTTTCAAAAGTTTCCATAATGTAAATTATAATATTTTTAAGAGACGGAGTAATTTTCCAGTCTATAATTTTTTTCAGCAAAAAACCCCTAACAGTCTTTGCCGGGGGGAGAGAAGTTGGGTTTTAGTCAAGAATAAATAGAGATGAAACACCTATATAGCAATTACATTACATTTTAGCTACCCAGTACTACGTAAAAAGCAGAAGCCACTTTGCCAGTAAATCAAACATGAAGTCAAAAGATAAAGGGTCTCCTACAAACACTGAAACACCATGTTACATTTAATTTATACTGGGTTTATTATTTCTAAGTGAACTATTAATCAACAGTACATTTAGAAAGCTGCTTTTACCAGTGCATTCAAGAGGAGCAGCAGTCTAAGTTTCCAGGTAACTACCTCTCTCTCAAAGAATTCTAAGTTATTTAATCAATAACTCTGTAAACAGCAAATTAAATCCATGAGCTAGAGTTTGATGAGGCAAGTATTGACTCAAAAGTTTTTAAGAAAGCCGATTATTTCTCACATTCAATTAGAAACAGCAACACCATATACATAGATCACATGACAAATGTGCTGGAAAACCTAGTCCTGTAATTAAGCGGAAGACTAATTATTTATAAAAAGCATTTGCTCATTTACTAGATACAATCTAAACTTCACGGTACATGAAGCATGATAGTATTCAATTGAATATGCAGGCAGTAAAATTTCGGGTCCTGCCTGAATTCCAACTGACACAGGGTCACCTCAATATAAAAAAACAAAAACATATAGTATGTAAACAGGTAATTCAACTGCATAGACAATAATGAAAGATTTGTCATTCAAAGTAAAACATGGGGGTGACAAAGAAACCAGGAGACAGTCAAACAATGTTACTATGTTACCTCATAAAAAGACTTTACTGTTAACTCATTCTTTGACTATGACTAAATCTGGACCTTGGCCTCAGCTATATTCTTACACTTTATCTTAAAAGTGCAACAGGTTGCAGAGTTAGACTGTGACTAAATATATTTTCAATCCATTACATAAGGCAAAACCCAAATTGCTGATAGACACTGTACTCAGCAATTACGCATTCCTGCCCTCCTTGTCCTCCATACCAACCATGCTGGCTGGCTGCAGCTCCCATGCACCATGCTGAAGAGCCAATTCCTGTGGCATTGCTGCATCCCTGCGGGGGAAGCTCCACCACCTCTGCCCCTCCAGGGAGAGGATTTGCAGCACAGCCAGGAGTGCGATGCAACGCCACAGCACAAGGTTTATAAATGCAACAGCTTTGGGGAAATGGCAGCAGGGTGGCTGCAGTGATTTTTTTTTTCCTCTGGGATTCAGGAGGTAAGAGCATGGGGGAGGGATGATCAGAAAGATCAAGGGGGATTGATAGTATATGGAGAGAGTGGAAAAAATGTTGTTAAGGGGGCTTCCCAGGATGCCAAAAGCAACTGAGCCAGCTCTCCTCAGGAAGGCTTCCTCCTTTTGGGACAATCAAATTTCCCCTTAAGTTCATAGCAAAAATTTTGTTTTCCTTATAAAGCAACACAATTGCACATCTGTGATTGGTGCTTAGAGCCAAAGCTCGGGAAAAGTTGTGTGATGCCATAGGCAAACTGTTCTGCATCCCTCAGAGGACACCCTGCACTGCAAACCATTAATTCAGAGAATTAATGGCCCTTTTAGTTTCTCTGCTTGGCAAGAGAGGCACTGAGCTGCAACAGGGCTGTAAGGCTGCAGCGTACCTCCCTCCCAGCACAGCCCCAGAGCACGGCTGGCGAAAATGGAGGCCACGGCCTTTTGCTATGAAGATACTAAACAAGTCCCCCACGCTCAGTCCTAGGTTTCCACATTTTGAAATACACAGCAAAGCGGTTCAGTTCTTCAAAACTTAAATCTTTAAGGATACTTATTTTCAAAATTAAATTTGTCTTTAAATCCCCACAGCCATACAGACAACTTTCGAGCAGCTAAACTTAATCTGGTTTTCACATTCAAGTTTTAGAATGTCGAGTCCAGGTTATAGTTTTAAACCTGAAAACTCTTTATGTCATTAATTAGAGGAACCTTTTACCATGTCTGCCAAATTCAGGTCCTCCTAAAAATTTTAGCATCCTATGAGGTCAAGGTTGTAGCATTTTAGAGATCAGCTTTTACCATATGGAGAAACACCCTCTGACCACTGCCTGAGAACAGTTTCTCTCCTTGGCTCAGCAGCTTTCTGGCAAAGGCACCGTCTGAGGCAACATTTCTGCAGCACACCTCGGCCAACACGGACTCTGCTGCAGCCATGTCCCACAGGACAAGGCTCTTCCTCCATGACACAACATCACAGGGGAAGGGAAAGAATAAAGAGATTTCCCTCTTCAGAAAAAAGGATTTTTGTGCAAAGAAAAAACAGGTAAAAATATTTCAAAGCTTTTGTTTTTCTCACAAAGATAAACTAACAACTAACTAAAACACTGCCCCACTGCACGCAAAATGCAGTAGGGTCTCCATTTAATTTTTTAACTGCTACCAGCAGAGTCATGAAAGACAGTTTTGGGCTGGAAGCAAGGCTGCTTCTGGTCCTGCAGTGTTGCCATGACTGCAAGAGGAGAAAAGCTGCAGAGGACCAAGGAGGGCCCAAGGAGGAAATTCCCCCTCAGTGTCTAAGAGCATGATGAAGACTCCAATCCCTCCTGTCCCACACGGTGTCCACTGTATCAAGCATTATTGACCATGGAAGCGGCTTGGGAAGAGATGCAGGGATGCTGGGACGATCCAAGCTGCACCCAACACTCCTACAGTCAAAACAGATGCAACAGGGAGGGAACTATTACAACATTAACACCTATATTGGACATTTCAGAGTCAAAAATATCATACCGTTGTTACAGGCTACCTTTCATTGTAAATGGAAGTAGTACAAAAGTTTTCAGGACTTAATGCCACATAAAAGTACCGATTTCACCTTATGAATCGTTCTATCTGACAGCACAGTAGGCGCCATAAAACAGGATTTAGTGCTCATGATAGAATGTTTGGGTTTTATATAGATATACGTAAGGCAAGGAAAAATATCTCAAGGGAAATCTGCACCAAATTGTAAACCACAAGAGGGACATGGAGATTAAAATTCTGGAGGCACTGTGTATTAAACGAGCAGTCTACTATTCAAAAAAAAAAAAATCAATTGAAGCAAATTCAGTACTTCTACAATTATTATAACACAATAACTGTCATTTTGAAGCATGAAGGTTGGTTATTTCAAAGGTTTCTATACAGCACTTCCCTGCCTACTTGAAATGTGGTATTTTTAAACTGCAGTATCAGCCAGCCAAATAAATGTATCAGACACCTTCGAGCAATGCACTTAAATGAGAGAATATTCATAAAGGATTTAGAAAGACATCTCAATTCACTGACCTAAATATTACAAAGCAGATCACCAGAATGTCTTCTACATGCAACCCTGTTGGAAAATTTCAATTACTTCTTATCTTATAATTAAACTACTGGCTTAATACTTTGTATTTCTATGGTACCTTTCACCCAGGGAGCTTAATGTGCTTTACAAACATTATCAGCTTTTACAGTTAGCTGGCTTTTGTGACGAGACACTATACTGCAGACTTCCAGTTTGAGGTTTTATGTTAATTACATGCAAGCAAAACACGGATCTTGAGTCATACCAGGTAACATAAAGTTCATCCAAATAAAGTGAGTTACTGTGAATTCATTAATGAGACAGTCAACTCAGAAAAGCAAGAAGGAGGAGCACACCACAAAACATATCTTCTTTGGATATTTTGCTGCATCATTGCTGCCATTTCTTAAATAGTATTTCCAAAGACATGAAATGATTTTAAGATCTTTTTTTAAATCCATACTAAATAAAGCTGGGAAAATTGACACATATTATTACGTTTACATATACCATTCCTTCACTTTGTAAGGTATGAAGAACTGGGTGGCTTTGGAGAGTGACAGATTTCATGAGTGGACTATTAGATGGATTAGAAATTAGTTGGAAAGTCACATCCAGAGGATAATAGTTAACGGCTCAGAGTCTCAATGGGAAAGTGGTGTTCCTCATGGGTGCATATTGGGACCAGTGCTATTTAAAATCTTCATTAATGACACAGACAAAAGGATCGAGTGCACCCTCAGCAAACTGGCCGGTGACACCGAGCTGAGTGGTGCAGTTGACACACCTGATGGACGGGATGCCATCCAGAAGGACCTGGACAAACTTGAGAAATGGGCCTGTGGGAATCTCATGAGGTTTAACAAGGCCAAGTGCAAGGTGCTGCACCTGGGTCAGGGCAACCCCTGGTATCAACACAGGCTGGGCATGAACAGATCAGAGCAGCCCTGCTGAGAAGGACTCGGGGGTGCTGGTGGAGGAGAGGCTGGACATGACCCAGCCATGGGCACTCACAGCCCACAGAGCCAAACGTGTCCTGGGCTGCATCCAAAGCAGTGTGGGCAGCAGGGCCAGGGAGGGGATTCCACCCCTCTGCTCTGCTGAGACCCCACCTGGAGAGCTGCACCCAGCTCTGGGGTCCCAGCACAGGAAGGGCATCAACCTGCGGGATCAAGTTCAGAGGAGGCCACCAAGATGATTGGAGGGATGGAGCACCTCTCCTATGAGGGAAGGCTGAGAGAGTTGGGTTTGTTCACAGCCTGAAAAAGAGAAGAGTTTGGGGTGACCTGCTTATGGCCTTCCAGTACCTGAAGGGAGCCCACAAGAAAGATGGAGAAAGAAAATGTACAAGAGCATGTAGTGACAGGACAAGGAAGAATGGTTTTAACCTGAAAAGAATTACATTAGGTATTAGGAAGACGTTCTTCACTGTGAGGGTGGTGAGGCAAGGGAGCAGGCAACCCAGATAAGTTGTGGATGTCCAATTCCTAGAAGTGTCCAAGCCCAAGTTTGACAGGGCTTGGAGCAACCTGGTCTAGTGGAAGGTGTTCCTGCCCATGGCAGGTGGGTTGGAACTGGATGATCTTCAAGGTCCCTTCCAACCCAAGCCATTCTATGATTCTATGGTTTCAACATTACACAACCAATACTTCTTTACTGGGTATATTGAATGAGCTTTTTCAGGTTTCATTGTTCCAATAGCACTGTTACAATCCATGTTCTCCAAGATATGAATCACCCTTAAATCACTTTGCCTAAAAGTGCTTAAAATGTTAGAAACTTTGCGACACCACAGCAACACACAGAAGTCTTTAAAGTTCATCTAAAATAATCTGCAGCAATAGGTGCCACTACTTCCACTACTTGTGCTCAGGCCCTGAAGGACAGAACGTAAGTGTAGAATTCAAAGTTCAGCACTAGAATGAACATAAAATACTAAAACAAACATTTTAAAGTAATAAATAATACATATGTACAACTCACTGCTGCAGAATGAAGCATCCTTACAGGACAAAATGAAAATATTTTATAAAATTACAGGTTCAGAAAAAAACAGAAAATGAATGGTGAAGTACCAAGTGTAGATTTTCTACAATGTTACAATGGCCAAATGTCCACGTGAGGTACAGAGTTCAACTCACCTGTGTCCTGATTAGAAGGGGAAAAAAAAACTTTAGTGTCCAGCAGGCCACATATTCTACAGACACCACATACTTTTACTGAAAAACTACTTAAGCAATTGTTTACAGAGCTTTCAGTCTTTTATTGGCACCATTTATTTTCTCTTCCCACCTGGAAAGCACAGCACTTCATTCTGCTATATATTCAACACTTACAGGATTCATGAGAGAAGAAAAATTACAGCTAATACCTTTTTAAAATCTTTCAGAATATCCCAAAACAGCTTTTCTGGATACAAAAGCTGCAGTATTTTATATCCAAGATTTAGACTCTTTCAAGTACAAATACTGCATCCCAGTAGAGAAGAAATATTACTTCCCTCTCCTGAGATATAAAATGATAATCTTTTGCCATTTAAGATCACAAGATACAAAACATCACCCCCCCACCAAAAAAAAAAAAAAAGAAAAAATTAAAAGAAAAAAAACCAAAACCAACAAAAAACCCACAAGGCCTATCCAAGAAAAAAAATCCTAGTGGAAGAATTGATTTTGGAGAAAGATTTCACAATTTCACAACCTGTGGTGAAGAACATTTCAGATTGACATTACAAAGATAACACAAAAGAACGAAGGCATAGAGAAACAGAATAACAAGCAGCATTCAAAGCTGCATGACAAATAAGTATACAGCATGTAATTCTTCAAGTCAATATACAGATCTTTTCTGCCTCACTTTCCTTCCTTCCTATCTGCATCTCACTGTCATTAAATTGCACCATGGCACTTCTCCTGTACCTGAAAAAGCATGTACATAATGATGCTGAAGGGACTGTAATAACTTTTTTGCACACATCCACACTACTAAAGCTACTGCTCCAAAAGGCAATCAATTCCCAGCACACCCCCACATCATCCACTCCCTCCATTTACAAGACCTGAATGAAAGACATGATACTTCCCCATATCAACAAAACATTTCATTTTTTGTAATCCATTTATTTGAAGAATTAGTCTGTTTAAACAATGCTGAGGTCAATATTATGGTTTTGAATAACAGCAGGTAAAAAAATTAGGTATTTGCAGTCTGCCTGAAACCTTGTGTGTTCACAAAAGCTCTTCTAATGATCTACAAACTTGTTACATGAACCAATCACGTGCGTATGCTGAACTAATTCAAGCGGAACTATGCTGGAAAACACAGGTAAGAAGGCAGGTAAGAGCAGTGCTTCCACCAGCAGCCACAAAGCAGTTCCTACCTGGTGCAAGGGAACCAAAAAAGAACAACAGATTTGACAGAGACAGTTAGGGAAAACAGAAAAAGAACAAGCATGATGGCAACCTCCAGTCTTCTCACTTTGACATCCTTGGTCTCTATGGCTAAAGATCACACCACACTTTGACAGACCAAAGCAAATCAAAGCAAGCTATTCTGTGTCACCATGCTCACTCCTGATGGCAAGTCCTTGGGGAGGGCAGCACACACAGTGCTGAGCCCCACAGGGCTGCCAGGTGGGAAAAGCTCCAGCAGAGGACCCAGCCGCACACATCCACTCCCTCTGCCTCAGGAAAGATGTCACCAGGTAGGAGGGTGGGCAAGGATGCGCCCAAAGCAAGAGGAGGGGCCGCCATGTAGCACAGCAGGCAGACTGTGCCATTTAAAACTGTTTCATATCTGCTGACTTCTATTTCTTATGCTACGATTAGTGAAGATTAGGCAATTTTTTTTTCTTGTGGTTAGGTCAAACACATCATCAAAAAGCTTCAAGTAGTTTACATTAAATCCCTTAAATTGCACTGCTGCACATGATGAGGTTATATGCGGCCTGAAGCAATAATTTAGAAAAAAATTTCTCTTTCAGGTCGAGTGGAAATATATGACTCGTTAAGCCAGGGCAAAATCAGTTATGGCCCGGAGATGAAACTTCCCTTTAGTCTGAATAAAACCGACATTTCTGTTCCACACTACAGATTCAGCAAACAAAAGTTAATTAATTTAGGACAACGATTCTTTTAATGCTTTTGGCAACATCTTAAACCAGTAAATACAAACTTAAGTATTGATGATGTTCTGAAGCCTCAGAAGAGTGTGGCAGCTGAGCAATTCAGGACACTAAAAGTAATGCCAATAGTCTGTACAGCATTCAGATTGTTATACTATCACTCATTTGCCAAATGACATTTGCATCAAGGTATTTCTTCTTTTCCAGCTAAGTGATTCATACTGTTGCTTGCTTCCTTAAATTGTTAGTGCTGGAAGGATCAGTTCAATTTTTAACTGATGCTCGTTTGTTACTTGTGAGTTATACCAGTACGTTTATAACCTCAAATCACCACATGCATTTCATACGCACACACATTAAGAGACAGAGAGAGGGAACACAGCAGAAAGACAATAATGTGTCGTAACATTTACCAGTGGTTTGTCAGAATCAGTTCCTGATGAGAAGAGTGGACTAATTTCCCCAGAGACAGATCATACTGCATTCTGTGTGGCTGCAAGCTTAGTGCCCTGAGAATAAAGCACAGCTCCTCTACCAAGCCTGGAGACATGAAATAACACCTCAAGCTATAAGCTGGCCTGTAACAAGTGTTTGTGTTCAGTAAACATGGTTAGCACTACTGTAGCTAATTCTATGCAAAGTATTTCTTAAATGAGATGCATGAAATTTAGCATTTCATTGTCTTTTACATTCCAGTAACAGCTTCAACTTTTAAAGGGTATTCTGATTTTATTTTTCCTAATAATGGAGTCCTATGAAAGTCTGGGATTACAATTAAGTCATGTTCTTCTACAATTAAGTCATGTTCTTCTGCCAAATACTTAATCCTCTGCCTTCCTATGAGCTCCCAGTCTGAAGTTACATGGTGTTAAGTCACCCCTAGCTTCAATTATTTTTAAAAAGGGTAGAGCTTCTTCTTCCCTACTCTGACCTGTTCTGTGCAACCAGTTCCTAAGCACAGGCTCTTGTATATGTGGCACTTCTTAGCATGGAAAGAGCTTGGTGTTACTCAGAGCTTCCAAGCAGTAATTGCCATGCTAGCACGTGTTTCTCACCAGAAACACAAGGAGACAGACCATTGGGACCGTTCACCCCCACATTCACAGGCTCCACACTACCTACAAGAAACAGCTGCAAGGTGATAGAAGCTGCCCAGGCCCATGAAGTCACTTACGAGGAGAGCCTGTAAGAAATCTACTTCCAGGTTGGCAAAACATTTTCACTTACAAAATCCCATCTGATTCAAAAATTCTCCTTTATCTCTATTTACAATAACACGCTTCCAGCCTTCCATGTTTTAGAACACGGCTCCAAAGGAACTGCAGACAAGCACTTGATATTTCAAAGCAGCTAAGCTGAGGCTTGGTTCTGAATGCTCCATAATGGCAGAAAGAAATGTTGGTGCTTATAAAAATAAAAAATAGCAATTCTGAGGGAATTTTGAGGGACTTCTGAGGGACTGGTGATCCTGGAGAAGTCTGGGGAAGTCTTTATATCTGAACATCTCCACTTGCCATACACAACACAGCACATGTAGCACCAGGGCATCCTATTCCCTTTCAGCCTGATGCACGCCAGAACTTTAGTAACAAACTAGAGGGGCTACAAAGTTTATGTTGGCAAAAAAAAATGACAGATACTTGGTCACCCTACCAGAACCAGTACACTAAGTTTAATCAGCAATTATTTCCAAAGCCCCAGGCAGAACGTTATAGAATTCCTATACCAGAAAACGTTGATGTCCCAGCTCAATTCTGGCAAAAAGCACGCACTTCCCACCCCATCTCCAATGACAAAAACTCCAGACAGGAACAGATCACTATAGCCTAGGGCTAGGAAAAAAGAAAAATCTCCTCAACTAATGTTATTTGTGCAAAGGGCTTTAACCCAGCCAAGCCTTTGCTGCCACTGCATAAGCACATCAGCCATGAGGTGATTCACTGCCCTGCTGCAGTTCCCACTGCAGACTTTGAAATACTTTAGAAAGGACTGACTAGAAGCTGCAGATGCACTACAGAAATACAAAAATCTTGACAAACAGTACCCTTAAAAGCTGAAGAAAATAAAGTCAAATGACTAGATATATGGATCTGATATGGAATGATCAAGAGAGACATATTTAATTACAGATTCAGTTGAAAACAACAGCTCTGCAATGAATTCAGGAAAAAGATCAGAACTGGGTATGCTCATAAGGGAGAAAATGATAACACAAAACCTAATTTTTTTTATTTGCATTGCTCAAAGCAGACACCTGCAGAAACTGTCAAGAATAAGAAAATTTTTTAATTTACTGTGGTATATAGGGAAGAATACATTAATTCTTTATTTGTACGGCTTACTATAATTTTCTAAAAAAAAGAAAGCCATGCCTTTTCATAATTAGTGTACTATGCCAGTAGGTTTTTTCCCCTAAGTAAAACATGGACAAATACTACTTTTTTTTAAAAAACTATATACATACATATTTAACCAACACTCAAAACAAAGTTTATTAATAGGGCACCTCAAACTTGTCCAAAAACCAGAGTGGATCATTGTGTAATACTGCTCTGAGACGCATTTCCTGCAAATAGAAAAGAATACCGATGGAACAGGAAATTCAGTTCTGCTGGATCATGGGGCAAAGTCCTGAAGACCTGAAAAGTGAGAGCAGCACTGAATTTATAAGGTAAAGTCAGAAAAGCTGAATATATTTCATCTGCTTAACAAAGGTACATAAGAACCTTGTCACACTGAAGGATGACAGGACTAATTCAGAAAATTACAAGGGCTGGGGGAATTATTATGAATGACAGAATGAAATTGTTGAGTACATAAATTCTGACAAAAAAAAAACCTATGAAAGCTATTATGAAGTAATTTCCAAAAGAAAATGACAGAAGCATCATTGCCAATGACAAGCCTAATAGTACACCAGACAAAACTTGAAAATAAAGACAACTTCTTTGTTTGCTAGATAGAAACAGTACCTTATTGATTCTTGCATAGATAATCTTTCAAGATCAGAAAAGATGATGGTCTGCTGTTACAAGGAAGCCATCAGTAGTTTGGCAGAGCTGTATTAAGATCTATACTACTCAGTATATTCTTAATACAACTAGGAAAAAAAGGTGAATAATAAGGTGCAAGATTTGTTGACAATATTTAAATTATCCAGGAAAGTAAAAATATGGGTTGGTTGCAAAAAAAAAAGTTTAAAAGTTACATTTAAAGAAGGCCATGCACTTGGAAAAAAGTAAATCTTCATGTCGCAGATAAAGTAATGGGCTCTGATCCTACTCAACTTGGAACTGTAATTCTGGGATTAGATTATAATTTTATTTCATCTACAGACTATTCCCAGGTCCATCCAAACCCCATTTCAACAAATGTAGAGGAGCAGAGGAAGAGAAGCAGGCAGGACCCCAAAGCAAGACTCCAGCTGAGTAACACACTGTCCCAGGAGAATCTCAGCCACAGTGTCCAGGCATGGAAGCCAGCAAGATGAGTTGCAGGAAGTAGATATCCCTTATCACCTTTCCAACTAAGGAGTGTTTCTGCCTTGGGGTGTAGGGCACATAGTGGGATGAAAGGAAAGTGCATTTTGGGATCGCATCAGGTTTACGAGTTTCATGCGAGCGCTAACAAAGACCAAGCTGAAAAGTAGAAATGGCTGGGAGCAAGGGGTTTAGAGTGGGTCTCTGAGGGTCAGCTGTGAGTGTCAGCTTTCGAACACCCGCCTGTCTCTACAGATGAGAGCACGTGGGTTGTTGCCTGTGGCACCAGGGAGCTCGTATGTCCAGGTGCCAGCAACTGGAGGCAGCAGGACAGCTACTGAGCAGATCCAGTGTCTGAGCTCAGCTGCTGGGCAGCTCCTCCAACGTGTGTATGCATATACTCTCACTCCCAGAGCTCCTTCCTGCTCAAACAGAACCGAGTGCTCTCTCTGCCTGCCTTATCACTGGCATACACACATAGTGCACACCCATGCCTGCTGGGGATACATTTCAGCCTCAACACTGGTCAGCCCTAAGGCACGAAGCAGCAGCTGCCTTGCTTCTCCAGGGCTGTAGGACCCAGCATAATGTATTTTCCTCCAACACAAAATAGATGCTTTCAGGCAACCATCAGCTAAATGCACAGCAGTCACAACAAAACAGCATGTTATTAGAAGCTATGCAGAGGAGAGAACAAGACAGAGACAAGCTTAACACTGCCATTAAACCCACTGCACCTTGAATGCTGCCGACAGCTCTGGTCCTCTCCCCACAGAATCAATGGCTGAGCAGCTAATACCCCACTGCCTGGAAAGGGCATGAAGGAGCCAGGATATAACAAGGGCTGATAAAATTCACAGGCAGCACAGCCTGCATGAAGAATTGTACCTCTTGCAGCCCAAGAGCTAGGGACCAGCAGCATGCTCACAATGAACAAATGGAAGTAGTATTCACACAACTTTGATCTAAGTCATGGGACTCTGCCACAAGATACTGTGGCTCCTAAAACCCTACAGCCTGAAAGAGAGGCCCAACAGACTTACAGAAGAAAATGCAGTAACAGTCAATGTCTACATGGAAGTCACCCCTTTGTCAGGAAAATATCTTGAGTCACACCACTGAAGGGTGGGAGAAGGCAGATGGTGGGGTCATTACCTTGTTGCTGTAATCTTCTCAAGGTTTTCACTTTTGGCCACTGTCAGAAAGGATATGGGGTTAGACAGACTTTGGGTCTGACTCAATATGAGTAATTCCTACATTCTGTGCTTATTTTTATTTTTAAAAAAACTAAAAATAGTAATGACACAGAGGACATCTCCACAAAGTGCTGATACTTTTCCTATACTGTAAACAGATCAGACTGAAGTTTCTTCCCTTTTTTCAGTCTGAACTTTCTTTCTTAACCTGGACCGTTTTACAGACCAAGGTTAGGGAAAAAACCCACAGAGTAACAGCCACAACAAGGAAAACCAACATCCTTCTCTGAGGAAATGGAAAGAGGCAGCTGGACAAGTGAGAAATGGGAAAACAATGCCAGTGTAGATAGATCTGCTATTGACTTCAGAAGAGCAGCAGTACAGCCAAAGCACTCCCTGCCCTGCTAAACAGATACAGCTGATAAGAGTGAAGCAAGCTTAAGGCACAGATGCATAGGAATTCTCCCACACCCCCATTTACATAGCACAGGGACCAGCTCCTATAACCCTTTAGTAGCAATCCCACACGGAATAGCCTAGACTTTTCAGTGAGGGATTTGCAGCCTCAGAATGCCTATAGTCGTTGCAGTACAGATTCTACTGGACAACAAAAGTTAACACTATAAACCTCTGAATGAGTACCAGCTGACTCCGACAGTGAAACCAAAAATCGTGATTCCACCAAAACACCTGCCTTGTTTGACGTTAACTCCTGTGCGACAGAAGAGGTTCAATTCACACCTCCTCACACCACACTTGAGGAGATACAGGGCTTCTCCAAACAACATAACCACCTTAGAGAAGCACAATGACACAAACTGCATCTGTACCAAAAAATATTTAAAACTCCAATCATGCACCATTATGTCATCAGCAAAGCAGAGAAGGGAGAGATGGGGTTGCAATCTACTCATTTTTAAGCAGATCTCAGCAGTACAAACTACAAACAATTATCTAAAATGTTACAATTACACGGAGCCACCTCAGGCAAAGCTTTCGGAAGCAGCAGAGACAATTTCCCCACACTGGAGACAGCAACACAGTCATCATGACAGCACTTCGTTACTGTTATTTAAAAGGACAGGGTCTAGACCGAAGACACAGAATCAGCAACTTCAAACTCAAGTTCAATGAAGTCAAGCAATTCAAATGTCTGCAAGTAAATAAGCAGTAAAGGAAAGGGGACAAAAAGTATTTGAAACAGCAAACATGCACTCACAAAACTCACTGCCAATAACGATAGCATTTCAAAGTGCAAATCTACAAGACAATGGCCACTGATTGACAACAGCTTTCAATGAACAGACATCCTGTCTGGTCAAGCAGGAGCTCTACTGCATGAGAAGACAACAAACATATATAATAAGAGACCATTTATCTACTCCCATTTCCAAAATTAAAAGCAAAATTGCTAAAATATATTTAAAACAAGGATATTCTTTAGAAAACCTTTTCTGAATATGATATTTTTTTTTAAAGAAAGTCCAACAAAATGCTCTGTTCTAAATCCCAACTGAAGAAAAACCGTCTGATATAAACTTAAGCTTACCAGGCTTAGGCAACAACTGGGAGAAATTAATTTCCCTAAGAGGCCCACCCAGATTTTCCAGATCTTCACTCAAGTAGAATTCTTCACATGAACAAACCTTGAATCTACCTCTGGGACAAATCATCTTCCAAAGTTCTCCCATGCAAACACAGAAAAACAGAATTACTATGCACCATTAGCAGAGACACAGAAACCCAAAATGGGGTAAATAGTAACCTATAATCCTGCAATGAGAGAGAGGATTTCAGCACGATGGAGGAGCAAATAAGGACCTCAATATTCCTCCTGGTTTGGACACTTGGAACATTATCCTCATCCCCACCTGCACTTATATTCCCAGATGGTTAGTAATAGCAGGTTGTCTGTAGAAGCTTAAACAAAAGATGCAAGAGCAGCAGAAATGTTTTGGAGGTGCTTGCAGACAACAAAGTATTTACTTCATCCAAACTAGCAGTGAAGATACTCACTGCTTTACAGCATATACAGGGAAAGGAGTGGGGAAAAAGGCCAAGTCATACCTCAAAACAGAGGAAGCCCTGGAAATGCAACTAGTTAGTATTGAGACTCAGCTAATAAATGTCACTCAAAGCACTTGGCACAGCATCATTCATTTGACACACATGCATGATGTTCACATCATCTGAAAATGCAAACACAGCTTGCTTCAATTTCCAGTTGAATTTTGTTTCCAGTTTGAAAAAGGAAAAAAAAGGAAAAGAAAAGAGCAACTGGTATGTGGCAGGGAAGGAGGGTTGCCAATAACTTCTGCATACACTTAGACATATTTCTGTGTGGATGGCTGGGTTTTATTAAAAATAAATACATAAAAAATTAAAAACATACAAAGTGACCAAGTATTGACAAGAAATAGGAAATGTACCCATGGTGTTAAAACATTAAAACCTTTCATTTGCAGTCTCTAGCATTAAGTGTGATGATAGAGAAAGCTAGGAATTAATGAACCATTCTAACATTGAAATTAGGTTAGTCCCAATAAATGGCAAGTAGCTGATTTCAGAATAAGTAAGAATAAATCTTAACAACGTGTAGCGCTAGCTACAGTTTTAATAAGCCCTTACCCTCAGATGGGACTCCTGATGAATCCTATGTGCAAAGCAGAACATGTCGACATCCCTTCCCAGAAATATCACCCACACTGCCTCTTTCCAAACAAGATACATATTGCACTCTCAAACCAAACAGAAAGCATGCAGCAGAAATGTGACTCACGTGACCACAACTAAAACAAATTCTATTTACCCAACCAGTATACAGATTAAAACACAAAATAATTGTCTATTAATTAGACATGTGTCTGCCTCTCATTTCCACAAAATAGTCTATATGAACTTTTGCCACAATGCTAGCAGCTGAATCCAGTCAAATAGAAGCATGACTCAAAATAAACCCACTCTAGCACAATTGTGTCTAAAAACTTGAAGTCTGTACATTTTTTTTTTAAGTGGCATACAGATTATCTTTATTTGCTTAAAATGGAAGCTACCAGAACATCCACTTTATTAGTTTTTCCCTTCCTGGAAGGGCAAAACTAGAAAATGCAAGAAAGAATTAATAAGATATTTCTGTAGAGTGTTGTCTTTATTAGCACAATGGAAATTACGGAAACTAAAGTTGGTTAAAAAAATTAATTTCATTAAAGCTATTTTTCCTGAAGGAAGAAGAATAAAAAATTTGAATTTTTGAAGCGTATCTTAGTAGAAGTTGAGGCTGGCTACACTGTTGGTGCATGGTCCTGAACACAAGCCTAGCTGAAGCACAGAAGAAAGGATTTGGAAGAGAACAGTAGAAGAAAGCCTGCCCAAAGGAGGGATCAGAATGTTAGAATCTGTCATTTAGCCACTACAAGAAACAACCTAATACAGCCAAGTGTGCTCTGTGAAGTTGCACAAGCTAAACAGTACCAGTCCAAGAGCACAGCAGTCCAGCTGCAGTCTATAAATGCAAACCCAAGTCTAGCTGAGTTTGCAGCTTGTCTAGTCTCAAACTACCAGCAGTAAGCAAGGACGACAGCCAAAGCTAAAGCCAGCAGCCAGCCCTCATATAAAAATACCGTGTATGGTCTAAATTAGCTGCATTCCTGAGCAGCACCTTCCCCCAGGATTGTAACAGCATTCAGTATTAACAGGTAGAAGCACTCAAAAAATTCTTGAGAAAATTTTAGACAGACAAGGTCTACAGTGCTTGCTGTGTGAGCAAATAATACATGCTTAAATTGCTTAAAAAGCATTAGGAAATTACGACAATCTGTCCTGAGTCCTTAATTCACTATATCTTTTAATTAAAAAGTTATTAAACACAGAACACATCTGATGTCACCCAGCTCACGTTTTTCTAAGTACTTGATTTTCTAAATCTTTTTAACTATGCATTTCAGAAATGTTAAATCAGTTTGGTTTTTTTACTGCAGCACAGTCTTTTTTTTTTTCATCTAATGATTTAAAATCATCTCTTTTCCAAAATCACGTAGGAGTCGTACAACAAGATTTTTCCCTTTTGCACCTTTCCCGATTTCTGACTGCTGGTTTTGAAAGTAATATTCATCAAATAATGCACTGCACAAAACAAAGCAATAACCAAGCCAAACAAATGAGCCACCACATACAGCCTTTAGAATCCAAAACATTACTTTAACAAGCAAGTTTTTCTGAAGACTCATAGGCACTGTGCAATTTGTCCTCCATGAGATCAGACTGCCTAATCATCCTATATCACTACAGCACATGCAAAAGGGCACCCTGGGATGTTATGCTTTGTAATGTTATAAAACACTTTCAAATAATAGGTAGGATGAAAAGACTACAGAAAAACAAAACACATGTTTTCATTACCTCAAGTTTCACTCATTATCAAGCCCTTCTTTGTTTCCATTTCTCAGAAGACCCTTAAATTTCTAGAGAACCTGAAGGATCACTTCCCAATAAAGCACTCTAAAACGATTGCATCAGGTTAATGTATATTAGCTTCAAATGCAATTCATACTGTATTTTTAAGCACACTACCAAAACCTATGCAATAGCATTCTGCAAGTTCTATTAATGATTATGTAAAAAGAAATATCCTATTTGCTCATCTATTTCCTGAGAAATGACATGCCAAATTTATCTCAGCTCTCCTTCTGGGAACCAGGACTGATGTCCTAAGTATCAGCTCCTCAGGTAGCAGGAGAAGCCAATCCACTCTGAGTCAGACTAAAACCTTTACAATTTTAACACTTATATTTATTCTAGCTGGTATCAATGCTGATGATTAAAGTTCACACAGCTTTTATGTGCCTCTTACTTTGCTGGATTTTAACTGGTGAGCTGAAATTTCTCACGGTATGCTCAGATTTAAATGACAAATGCTTTTATTTTTATGTTTAATATACATTCTGAGAAAAGATTAATCCTTTATATAACATTAACTTTCTTTTCAGGCAACATTTTCTTTTGAAAGCTTTAGATACTCCCTTTTCAGTTCGGGGCACTTGAAGCCCAGCAGAGAGGGCTCTGTACTAGAGATTGCACAGACTTTCCAGAGAAACCCTACGAAATCACAGAATGAGGGAAGCTGGAAGGGACCACCATGGGTCATCTGGTCCAACTTCCCTGCTCAAGCAGGGTCATCGCAGAGCCTGGACTGCACAGGCTTGCACAGCAACGGCTGACAGACAGACCTCACTCAGATCTTAAATTGTACACATCCGTTAAAGCTCTCACAGAGTTTAAAAATCAGTATTTTTGCAGAGTCCATTCATTTGGGGAAATCTGTCCATGGACCCACCATTCACAGGCAAATCTGTTGAGGGAACCCAAGCCTGGAACAGGCCACCCATTCCCATCAGCATGGGACTACAGGGACAAAGACAGAAAATGTCTGCAGCAGCAGCAGATAATGGATCACAAGCTACAAGGCACATGGGGAAACCCATTCTGTCCATGAGACAAGTGGTGCCGTAACAAAACCCAAACATACAAATTGTATCACAGTGCTCAAGAGCACTGCAGGAGCAGAAGCTCAGAAAACACAAGGGGAGCCACTGAAACAGGAGCCAGTATAAATCACGAACATCTAAAAGGAGAGGGCTGACGGCTACAGGAGTCAGGACTTCAGAGTGACTACCCATGCACTGGTCCTCCTGCCACCCTGCAACACTGCCTTCAAGGTAACCCTTCATCTCCCCCCCCAAGAAACCCCTGCACCTCAGTTTCAAGACAGACTGACCCTGTCCTATCCAGTCTCCATCTCTTTTTCCCAAAGCCTGAAAACAGCTGCCTGCAGGGATTCCCTGCACTCTGCCAAAGGCTGAATGAACCTGCAACTGAGGCAAGGGGAGCAGTGAAGAAAACATTTACCTAATGCTGCTATCAGATAAGCAGACTGGGGGAGCATGTCAACAGTGGCCAAAAAATTAGCAGATAATTTTGATATACAGGAATATATACCCCATACATCCACAGTAATTAAGGAATGTTTGTAACACATGCACTCGGTGCAGTCTGACTACTGCCTTTTTCTAAAGCAATCTTGACTTTTAAAATTTTTTAAAATTTTGCATAATGAATACAACACAACAGTCTGAATTCACCCCTTGTTTTTAAAGAGCACCTAAATTTAAAAACATTTTGGAGAACAAAAAAAAGACCAAAATTGAAACAGGAAAGACATCTTCCTCTGAGACCTGTGATAAAGGCAGATCCTGCCTTCATAAATGCAGAAAGCACAACTGACATCAGGATGATAGCTGTAGGATGTAACACCATCAATTGTACCTGCAGCAGTGGTACATGAATTTGAACAACCATGTGTTTGCCTCCCCACTGATGAAGTCCCTTCCTCAAATTCCACACACTCCCCTCTGCCCCTTTCACCACTACAAACACTTTTCCACACTCGAAGCTCCTCTCCACATCCCTTTTAACACCCCTACCAGGGCAGGCTAGTGCATGTTATGACCAGCTCAGAGCTACATACATGCTGTCTGCTAGGCCACATGCGTCAGGTGTCAGCCCATCAAAAGAAACATGTACTTTTAATGACTGCCTCAAAGATGTATTAATTTGTACATCTCTGCTCTACTCAGCCTCCAGTATGGATGAAATCTGATGATGCTTCTCTAGTATTTCCACCTCTCTCCCAAAGCATGGTTATATATTGAGCTGAAGGTTTTAAAAATTTTACTCTCAGTTGAGCCAATATCAAGATTCAACCTCTTGTGTTGATGCACATTCACTGCCAGTGGACTCTGCTGCATGTTGAAACCAAGCCATGAAATCTGTCCTGCTCTGTTCACATCATCTGGAAATGTCCAAGAATGCTCCCGGAAATGCATCCCCAAGAACACACACACCTACAAAGCACCAATTTGTCAAGTCCACTTGAACACCACCAGTACTGCCAAAACCCAGCCATTCAGGTACACTGTGGCTCTGGTCGTCAAGCTAGGAGACATGAAAAACCCACGCAGAACCTACTGCTGCCTGGAGCATAGCTGATACCCCAACATTACTCCTGAGAACTTCCACTTACTTATCTACTTATTTCCTAGGACAAATCTCCCCCTTCATGCAGTTGGTATAAGAGTATCTTTTGAGAGTAAAGCCTCTGCTCCATTACTTTGGGGAAATGATTATGAAACAGGTTTTTCTTCCTCAGACCTGTAAGGTTTCACACATTGTTTTATTTTTGTTTTATTCAGAAGCTCCTATTTTATTTTAATTATATCCTCCCAAAGCAGAGTGTAGAGTAATATCAGGTTCCTTTGCAGGTCCGATGGGGAAATATTTACTTAAAGTGTTCTTTATCAGCTCCTGCCCATTCTGGATGCCAGGAATTTTGAGTTTTGGTCTTTATAAGAAAGTATTTTTTTGCATTAGATAACTCTTTCACCTTGTAAGGTTAAAAGCAAGAACACCTGGATTTGTTCATGACGGTTTTTTAATATTGTTAAATTCCTCTTCCTGGAAGAGGGAGGTTGAATTCTATTCCTTACCATGTAGGAAGAAAAAGCAGACAGTAGAATTTGTACCAGATGACCTCATTCTTTATGATATCCCTTCAATACAGTGAAAATCAGTTTCTGGTAACTCTGCAGGAACTACTTTCTCCTGCAACGCTTTCATTATTAGTACTGCCTATTATTACTGTTGCTACTCATTCACAACATAGGACTTCTGTAGGTATCTGTTTCTTTGCCAAATCTTAACCGCACTGAAATCTGTGCTAATTAACTGCCTCTGGGTGATTGTTGCTCCTACTGTTCTTGTTTCAATCAACTGGGTCAGAGTTGGAAGGGTTTTATCTTACTTGAAATAAGTGAATATACTTGAAGTCTTATTTTCCAAAATAGCCAGTGCCTTTTCTTTAGAATATCCTCCCATTTACACACTTTAGGCTAAGGACTTCAAATGTGCATCACAAATGTGTCATGGAAAACTACCTGAATTTAGCTACAGTACAAAACCCATCACAAAACAAGGTACTTAGACTTGTTCACCAGAAAGAATTTATCATGTTAATTTCTCAGATTTCTGATGCATGACCGTAAGAAAGAATTAGCCCCGATCTCATTAAGACCACTATCTTCTGAGCCTACAGGGACAAAACTGAACTTTTTCTTGAAGGATTACTGCCAGAAGTTTTACAATCAGATATAGAATGTAGGTGCTAGAACATACAAAATACAGTGATCCTTATGACCACCATACTATCAGCAGCTTGACAGCAAACATGAAGAATATAGGACAACAACTCACAGAGCAAGGTAGGGAAAAATGTATTAGCCACATATGTATAGAAGATCACAAACAAAACTTGTAAAACTTGAGATTATGGAACCAGGAGGTCTAGAACTGTTCTAC
Organism: Corvus kubaryi; assembly: GCF_017639235.1. Lineage (NCBI taxonomy): Eukaryota > Metazoa > Chordata > Aves > Passeriformes > Corvidae > Corvus > Corvus kubaryi. Next base: position 38,470 of record NW_024581562.1, read on the forward strand.
TAATAGACAGCATATTAGACCTGTAACTCGCTGCAGAAACAGATCTGGACCGCAAGCCAGAGACAGCTGAGCAAGGAAAGTGTGAGGTTTAACTAAGTATTGGCATCACAGGAAGTTGAGAACAGTGATATCTAATATCTGGGTAAAACAACAGAACATGGATAAGTTCCGAACTGGACAGCAATAAACATTTTAATGAGGCCTGGACAGCCAGGCTGGGAGCCAGCTGCTGACTGCGCCTACCCATGTACTCGTACACAATCCTGCTGAGAGTGTGGGAGCATGTGTGTGCCTGAGGCATGCTGTAGCTGTTTCAAGGACCATTATATAGTGATTTATGGACCAGCAGTGATTCATGAACCACAGGCTGAATAACACTAGACAAAACTACCTTTACAGTCCCTTTTTAGCATTTTGCCTCTTGATTCTATGCAGTAGTTTGCCCATATATTATTGTTGTATTGGTGGGCAAAAGTGTTGTATGTTATGCCCAGATAACAAGCATTCATCTTATTTAGTTTGTCTTCACCCTTGGTACAGTGCAACTTATCTATAATGCATGTCTAAAGAGGTAACTCAAGAAAGACCTGCAGAAACACGGATAAAAGATGGCAGAAAATGGGAAAAAAAGAAGAGTGACAGAGAAAGAAAAAAGGAGAATAGGTGAGATGCAAGAAGGGAAACAGTTCAGAGACCCTTTGCTATTAGGGAGCTGGAAGAAGCAAGCAAGGAAAAAGACCCAGAATGACGCATCATGCGCACAGAATCTCAAGTGGAAAAAGCTTTCCAACACCTCAAGTAAATCAACAGTTGAAACTGTTAAGCTTTGTAGGTATTCCTTGAAATTGCTCATCTTGCTGGGTGTAAACTACAGCAATCAGGGCCCACCAAGTTGCTAAAACAGAGCTCACTGCCCAGTACTGCCGTGTGTGCGTGTTCATGCTACAAACCAGGCCAGAGACAAAGCCAGATGCAGAGTAAAATAAAAAAAAAAGACAAGCTAGCACATTGATTTATTATTTATTTTCATAAATAATTACTCACAAAGAATCTTAAACTTTTAATACCATGGCTGCCACAGTACTCACACCCTGCTGCTCCACAGCAATCAGCGAAGCAGGAACGCTGCCAGAGCGGCTCAGTTCTGCCCGCTGTTGAACACGCACGTTCTCGGGAGCAGTTAACCTCCAATTAAAGACCACAGACAAAAGTGGCTTTGCAGGAGCCACGCTCACTTCTGCTCCACCCCTCACTACACGTGCAGATGGGCTGACAGCGTGAGGAAGTCAGTCCAAGGCACAGCAAATCATCTATCCTACTTCCAGAAAGACAACCACAGGCAATACCAAGCAAGCAACCCCAACTATTCCAACTTATATGGTCTTTGATACTTGGTCATCTTCCTAGAAATCCTCCCTCTCATCATCAGTGATGTACACTTTTCACATACGATCAGATGATCATTTTCTTCATTACATTCTCTGTAAAGTGCCACTCAACTTAAGCTTCCGGGTTCAAACAGTAAAGTCCACATCTTGCCAGTTATATTATTTTTTATCGATCCTTACAATGAAAATTATATTTTTTCCAATTACTAATCCATCAAAACATAAATGTTTCAAGGAAAAAAGAAGAAACAACATCACCTCAATATATAGAATGCTTCATTAAAAATCCAGACATATATGAATTCTGGTAATTCCCACGTTGAGCTGCTGGATACACAGCTTTAGGATATTCCAACATGTAGTGACAGAGGGCTCCAGAGCTCCTGCTTTACATTTTCAAATGATCTGGGCTTTCAGGGCTTCCCCATTCCCAGATGCAGAGCTCAGAAACCTGCAGCTCAAGTTGTAAAAGGAGCTGTAATCTATTCCAGCTAAACAGCAAGGAATCTGGAACCGAGAGCTCTCAGAGGGCTCAGGTTTTCCAAGCTCTCCTATACACAGGCAGAAATACATATCCTCTTCTCCCACTCATCTCCTAAATAATCAAGTTAACTGACTGATACATAAATTAAAATTATATATATTCATCGCATAGAAGGTAAATTCAAGCATTTAGCCCACACAACCACAAAAATCTTAAGTCAGCAAAGTACACATAAGCAGGTATATGCAACTCAGTTAAAAAACAAAAAAAGGTATGATCAACCTTATCAGTGGTTTAACTGAGTTTAAAGAAATATTCATGGATCAGTTACGATTTTCCTTAACTCCACAACTCCAGCTGGATTTTTCTGCCATCAATACATGTGAACCAGGAAGGACTAGGAATACATTTAAACTAGGGAAAAAAAGATCTTTGAAAAAAAGAAAAGAAAAAAACAGAAAAAAATTGACGACCAACATGAAAGAAGGATAACTGATGAGATTAATAATTCTTGCATAATCACTACAGACTTTTAATGATAACGAAGAGATGAGCAGTCTGTGAGCAATGTCAGGGTATCTCAGGAAAACTAATAAAAGTTAATAACCCAATAGCAGAGGGCCAATGGACAATCCAGTGATGACCTCTCCTCAAAGAACAACAGTGGCTCTAAAAGCAGGGAAAAGGATGGATTTGTGGATTTTCAAGGCTATAGTACAGGAACATCTGGATCTGGACCACGGTGTCAGGCTCCAGCCTTCCAGATTAAGAAAAGACAGTGCCCAACGACACAGGCGTGAAGGAGACAAGCGATGTGCAGGCCAGGTGTAGCAGGCCTCTACCGCAAAGAACACGGACAGCAGTGACAAGGACAGGGACACAAGGATCACAAAAAAACCCAGTTCTCCTATTTGAACATTATTTCCCCACTCCTTTTCTCTCTGTTAAAACAAAAATCAGTCAAATTAGGGGGAAAAAAAAAAAAAAGCATTGCAATAGCTGAGGATTATTAAAGGAAACAATAAAATGTTATGAAGCCATACAAAAATACCAGAATACGAAAACATGAAGACAGCAAGGCTAGTAGAGGAAATGGAAATCGAAAATATTAGATAAACTAGCGGCTTATGCAAGGCTACTTCGATTACTGGAAAACAATTTCTTGGCTTTCCTTTTAATATAACTAGAAATAATAACATATTAAACCACATTTTGTTTATGTTCATTAAGCACTTCACCCTACAAGAAATTAAAACATTTACAGAATGACATGAGACATAATTAAAACAGTTTCAAACAATTTCACTCCATTATTTTTTTTGTCATTCCTTAGTTTACATATCCTAATTTGACTTTTACTGAATACAAAATTAGAAATGCTTTTTCAAACAAATCATATTCTGAATCTGAAATTATGCTTTATACAGTCTATACTGTATGCAAAGGAGGAGTGAAGGAACCACTAGACCTTTAAGCTGTTCTTTAATAAAAGTGACATTTTGTTAGTATTTCCTTGAATGGGCAAATACTAGTTCACATCTTTGAAAACCATAGCAAAGTCTCTATTTACTGAATAAGATTATGTGATTTTTACTTTTTTCTTTTTTTTTTTAATAAAAAATTTTATGAAGAAACATTAATCAATCTGGCATTCTCATCACTGCCAATTTAGTAAGGTTTCCATAGCAATATATTCTACCTATTTGCCTATAGGCGTTTATAGTTATTTTTCACTGTGCCTGTACTTTGCCTTGAAGATTCCAATTCTTCCCATAACTGCCCTAATTCATTGCAACCTTGAAATACCACAAAAAGGATCAAGTACATAAAACTGCATTCCAAACTCAGTTTCAGAAAGAAGCAGAACATGAGGCTGATAGCTGAATGCAGAATCTAATGCAAAAACTATTTACAGCTCTCTGCTATAACCGATGATGTTCACAGCTTAGGGGCAGCCAAAGGGTGGTTGTGGGGAATGAGAGCATTACCTGCTCAGTCAGACAGAAAACAAATGACAAATGCTGTGTTACACAGTATGGGGGAAGCTGCTGAGGTATTTAAATCCATCACCATCCAAAAGACAACTCTAGAAGCTCAGTAAAGCAGAAGCAAAACCTAAAGGTGTCTGAGACCAAAGATCTCTCCAGTGTAGTCCAAATTACTGGGACATCAGGAGGAAGAATGAAGATTAATAGCTAAATCAGTCTCTTAGAGATGAACTTAGAATCAAACAATCATTGAGGTTAGACAAGACAACTAAGTCCAACCATAAACCTAGCACTGCCAAGTCTAACGTGGTACAATTCTTCTGTGCATGCTTAGGCACCTTGGTGTTCACATCTTAGTACTGGCAGAGTAGATTTTTTACAAGATTAAATGTAAATCTTTGGCTTTACACACAAAGGAAAAAATTGCTTCCTCTCTTCTGTGCAACTGGGTTCATAGATTATCAGCTCCTAAACTGTGCAATGGCAGATCATAAGCTTGCCCCTGGAAAATCAAACAACCAAAAGTGCTTTTATTCTTGTCTACCTTTTATGCAGCACCTCAGTTCAAGGGGAAAGACGACATTTTCATTACAAAAATAATGCCCCTCTCTCCCGATTAAACATTTATGTTCAAATGATATTCCCTGAAGACTTTTTCTCAAGGAAATCTTCAATAAACACATTGAGATGCACCAGTAGAACAGGAAACTAGCATACACAAATAAATATCCATAGGGTTTATGACTTGTACACCAATGTTCTTTACCATAAAAACACTCAAGTCTGTTTAAAGACATATGAGTATTGTATGTTAACAGAGAATTTATTTACTTTTTTAACTGACTGGAAAGCTATAGAGAACTAGAAGAGTTTTACGACTATATCATACTGCATAATAATATTGGGTTTATTCAGCTTTATTATTATTATTATTATTATTATTATTCAGCTTACTCCATGGATGATCCATTTGACATCGGATCATGCTTTTAAGGGTGAGCATGTGGATTGACAATCTCTCCTACATATTATATTCACAGAAGTAAGCGTAGTTTTTTCTCTGAAAAAAAAAAAGTGCCTCTTTTTCTTCTATCTGTATTTTCTAACCAACTACTAAAGAGAAATCTTATACAATTACTTCATACAGGAAAGACTACAGTGCTTCACTGCCTGGAGAACAAGACATGACAGTTCCAACTGCAAAGCAGATCTTTACCATGATCTTGCACCAACCACATGTCTGCCCCATTTTTTTTCCTCACAAAATAATTAATACCTACCTTGCTTTAAAGAAGGAAGGCTTAAGGTTTATAAACCATTCCTGAAGAGGAAACAAACTAATGAACTCGAAGTCGTCTTTTCTGATTGACAAAGCAGAAAACATTTAGACTTGTCTGGGAGCCTTTTTAAGGTTTTTTGGGAATTCTAATATTTCTATTATTACTTAATTTCACTAACACCTCCCGGGTGCCAAAGCATTTTCAAAGTCCAGACATCAGCAGTTCACAAAAACAGAAAGACTGGAATACAAAATCGAAGTGGGAAGGAATATCCAGAAGTATACGTATTTTAAACTACCTGGGAATTAGGAAACAAGGCACAAATATAGCATCACTGGTTTTTGTCCTTCCAATGCCAGTTCACAGCAGCAGCCTCAGAGTGTTTAATTCCTCTTTCTCACCAGGTGGTCCTGTCTTCCCATCCAATGCCATACTCCGGTTTTCAAAAAGCTAAGCCAATTTTGTAGCTTTCCCAACTGACAACAGCACTTTCAACAATTTAACAGAAAATTCTTACTGATTTCAACCAAGATGCTACCCTATTTTGTACAGTGACAACTTCTGCTTTCAGTGCTATTACAATCAAATATGCAGTAGGGAAATGTTTGTGAGTTTTAGGATCCACATGAAAGAAAAAGTTGCATAAAATATAAAAAACCCAACCCATTTCCACTCTGACAAAGACTGTTCCTCCTACTATGATATATCATTATTAGCCTCTTTGTGATAATAAATCAGGTAACTCTGAAAACACAGCAGGATCTCAGACCTGTTTGGGTAAATGGTACATGTCACTTCTGGTTATAAAACTGCCAGCTCTGAGTATACATTTTTTGCACATTACTTACATTCACTATGCAACATCTTTCAATGAGCACAAAAGAAGGTTTTCCACCAGAAAAAAAGAATGTCAAACACCCTGCAGTTAAACACATTTAACTTCTCTTTCAACAAGGAATATGAGGAATAAGCAAAGAAATACCACCAAAGAAAAATATATTTTACATGTTCTCTGGAGAAAAAAACCAAAAATATATTAATAAAAACAGAGGGAGAAAGTTTATAGTATTTTAAATCCTTTTTACTGGCTTTCTCTTTCCCCCCAAAACAGATATTAGCACATATCATGAGAATGATCCTTAATTAAAGAAAATAAACAAGTTTCTTTTTAGAATTACCCTTTGATCCACTTAAGCATAGCAGTTATAAGCATAAATTTAAGCACACTGACTTCAAAAGGATTATTCATTCTCCCTATCTGAATCAAAAGGACCATGGCCAGCAGGTCAAAAGGCAGATTCTGCCTCTCTGCTCTCCTGAGATCCTGCCTGGAGTACTGTGTACAGTTTTGGTGCCCCTGACATATGGACAGGGAACTGCTAGAGCAAGTCCAGAGGGCTACAAAGCTGGCAAGGGGACTAGAGCACCTCTCCTCTGAAGACAGGCTGGGAGAGTTGGGACTCTTCGGCCTGGAGAAAGTTGTGTGGAGACCCCAGTGCAGCCTTCTAGTATCTAAAAGGGGTCTACAAGGAAGCCAGAGAGGGATTCTCTCTCCATCAGGAACTGCAGTGACAGGACAAGCAGGAATGGCTTCAAACTGGAAGAGAGTAGGTTTTAATTAGATATTACGAAGAAGTTCTTTGCTGTAAGGGTGGCCAGGCACTGGAACAGGTTGCCCAGGTAAGTAGTGCTGCCCCAACCCTCGCAGTGCTCAAGACCAGGTTGGATGGGGCTCGGAGCAACCTGGTCTAGTAGGAGGTATTCCTGCCCATGGCACAGGGGTTCAAACAAGCTGACCTGTACAGTTCCTTCCAACCCAGATCATTCCCTGATTCTATCCCTACACTCAAGCAGCAAATTTTTCAGTGACCTTGACCCTCAACTTAGTGAACCTTTTCAGATGAGCACCAAATGATCTGGGACCAGATGCATCACCCATTCATTCTGCTAGAGCCTAGCTGACACTACTGAGTGTCGTGTTCTCATCCAGAAAAACATGTATATTTTTAAATCCTTTGCTGGATTAGGGACTCCATGCAGGACAGTTTGCTGGTTCAAGCCTTTCATGTGCACCTTCTGCTGACACACAGATCTCTTGGACATATTGTCAATTCATGACAAGATTCTGTTTTTCTTTCAATCCTTAGTGTGCTATCGATTTTTAACTGGAATCCACATGCCAATACAGTAGTTTATGTGTTTGAACTTGAACACATAGGTTCATTACATTAGGCTAAAATATGTTTTATTTAAAGAATACTGTCACAAACCACGACTTCAGAACAATCACAGGAAAAGACCTTCATTTCTGCTCCCTGTGTATTGTACTTTACTAGCATGGCGTAACACAAAAGGTATATTCTGAAATATCACAAAAACGCTTACTTTTAACCTTGCAAACCCTTAAATGTGTGTAACTACAACCCTGAGTATCTCAGTTATGTGGGAACACTCTATAATTGAGCATCAGCTTCCCAAAAATTTACAATGCATTCATGTGCACAAAATCCCAGTTTTGTCAATTAGAACATTTAGAAGTTTCACATAAACAAACTGAATTTTAATTTTAATAACTGAAAGCAAAACCATACTAATTTTAAAAGACACTTTACGTAATTATTTCAGGCAACTACCACTAAGGAAATAATAAGCAACACTTGAAACAAGTCAGTTAAATGCTACTTTTCAATACTTTTCTTCAGACTATCAGCCTAAACACCAGAAAGTTGTTCAGTTTAATGAACAGGCCAATCAAGTTGTTTCTAATTTTTGTGCTGACTTCTTTCTTTGCAGTTAACGAGGAACTAAATATGCCTGGTTACAAAAACGGGTCAGAAAAAAAAAGCCACCAACCCTGGTAAGATCAGAAGAAAAAAAAAGGAGTGATGGAAAAGGAGGAAAAGGACAAATGTCAAAACTAGCTGGATGTTTATTATAAGCTGGCAAAGAAAAAATATTCAAGACTAGTTTTTCAGATGACAGGGGACTCCATAACTCACCTACAAGGATGCTTCCTATATTTAAACCTGAGGAAAACACCGTAAGATTGTTAGAGATTGTGTTTTTTTTAAATTACTTCAATCACTTTATGAAAAAGAAACATATGTACAGGAACATGGCTTAAGGCACTACTTACCTACTACCCTGATCTTTGATAAAAGCAGAAAATAGAATACAGAGCCAGCAGGTAAATCTTCTTTTTCTTTGGTTTGAAAATATCTTTAATGGCAGAGGGCAAGTTATCTGCAAATTAAAGCCCTTTTCATATTAAAGTATTCTGAAAAGCAAGAATCAGTTCACACTAAATATTTAAACAAAGAGCAGTGAATGTATCTGAAATGTGTCTAAGCAGAATGAGGAATTACTGCAACATTTAGCAGTCTTGATTTTTTTGTTTTTTAAACAAATACATAAATACAGGTACCAGTGCATGCCTAAACCTGTGGACATGTGAAAGAAATACCCTAGGCAGACAGGAAACTTCAAAAACTTTAGGATTAGCGCACTCAAGAAAGACACAGGAAATAAGAGAGACCATAAGAAAAGCCCGAGTTAGCGCATCATTTTTGTCAGTGGCTGTAACGACAGGAAAGCTTGGGAATACTAAAGCCCTATAATATTCAAGGTAAAGTTTATCTTGAAACTTAAGTCACAAGGTGTGTTTTCTCAATAAGTAAAAATGAAAACAGGAAAAACATCAGCCGTGTTTTAACACTTTGTGCTTGAGGCCCAAGGTTTTTGCTGCTACTAACATTCCCGAATTGTTATTGACTCACAAGAGCTACAAGTATAAAGCTACTGAATTATCCTTATGTATTATCCATTTCATTCTCTCTCCTCTCCATAGAGCTACCCACACCCCAGCTGAAAGCATTTGATCAACTGCTTCACTTTTGACATGCAAATTCTGCAGGTTTATCTGGCTCCCGCACATTTTGCAAACAGTCCTAGTAAGAGGTGAAGTTAAAAGGACTACAAATTGTAATTTCAAAACACATTTCTGTAAGAGAGGAGACATTTCTTCAGTCCTTCAAATCATGATGCACATAGAATCTTTAACAACACAGTTAATTTAAAGCCCACATCTTGGGCATACCATTTGGTTTGTGGAAGTTTAATATTAGAAAAAAAAAAGGTCAAAGTAAATTACAGCTATATTCCCCAAAAAATTGGAAGCTTTATCAAATACATAAGGTATTTTGAAATTGCTCAGGCTCAGAATTTCTCACTGCATTCAAAAACATTGTGGCATTTACAAACATGATCCAGAAAATGTAAAAATACAGAAGAATAAAACTGGTAGATATACATGAAGGAGGCAATGAATTTTTGGCAACAATCTTCTCTGACTTTTCAGAAGAGACCCTGGACTAAGAAACGGCTTCCAGTAACAGGTACAAGGGCTCAGTAAATTTACTGTCACAAGTGAATTAACCTTCAGAATCCAGCAGAGCTGCGTCCATTTACCAGGCAGTGAATTTTACTCCCCAGAGTATTTGCTCTGTGACTACCACTCTACTTCCTGCCCAGCCGTTGTGTAAATAATCCATTCCTAACACAAAAACAACTAAATACTTCACTGAAAATGCCACTGAGATTAAATTTTTGTCAGAGTAGTAAAACAATATGTTTATTCCATGACTGCCTCCTCTCAAACTCAGGTCTCAACCCTGTCGTGAAGAGCATGGGTACCAAGTGACAACAAAATCCTGCCAGTTACCAACGCTTTAAAAAGATTTCGAGAAAGCATAGCAGGGAGCTTGATACAACTCACTTGTTGGAACCATCCTGGCTTTGCTCAGATGCTAAAAACCTTCTCAGGTGAGAGGCAGCACTGGTCATCACCATGTCATTCCTCACCTTTAGGAAAGGGGAGCTGGTAATCATGGTGAAAGACAGAAACAGGGGAAGCTGTTCTTTGCAACAGAAATACAAAGGACTTAGTATCTGGTCCACAGCGACAATAATCCAAATAAAAAAAGAATAATATAATTCAAATATTCCACAGGTCTGTTATTTCTATTGCGATAACAGTTTTACATAACCTTGTTTCTTCCTGCCTATGCATACATAACACGTTTATCACACAGATACTTTTGGCTGCTGCATTTGGTGTCATGTTAGCTGTTATTATCGCCCCCCAAAAGTGGCAGCTATTGTTCTTATTTTTTTTGCCTACAAAAGTTGTTCTCATGAATACTGTCCCACTGTAGAAGAAGCTAAACTGACAAACGAGTGTTGGACTGCAGAACACCTGTCTCCATGACAGGCAATTGCAGAAAAGCTGGCATACTTCTGTGTTGCTAACTGATATCCACAGAAACAAAACAAGATCTGGTTCACTTACACACCAGCCACTGATACGTTCTTCTTCATTTTGTTGATTAAATGTAAATGTGTTGGTTTTAATTTGCACATTGCAGTGTGGGACAGAGAGACCATGTCTCACTGTACATTCATCTACTGGGAAACTGGTTCAGGAAGAAAGTGCTAACTACATAGCATGACTTAGTAAACAAAAATAAGTATTTTGAATAGTGCCCATCTTCCTAGGAAAGGCAGTTATTGAGAAGACACATTCCAGAAATATTTTACAACATTCAAAATACTGTCTGTTAATAATGAAAAGTTTATATTCAGTTACACAATATGAAAGCCCATAAAAAAATGGTGTTAAAAGTTCAGTCTCATCCCGCTGGTTAAAAAAAGATCTGGTAAGTTTCACTGACAGTTACTCTTAACTCTCATCATTACATTTCTATCCTTATATTTTAGAGAATAATTCCTCTTGTTTTTAGAGAAGATTTGAACTGTGGAACACCCTAAACGTCTGCGAGATTCCAGTGTGTAAAGAAGATAGCAAAACTATTGAAATACTCTCCGCAGTTTTCCTTCACAGTAGCAGAATCTTCTCAGTGGTGATTTTTACTGATAACAAGAAATTAAACAAGGCACAAAAAAGATGGCGATTGAGTCAGTCATGCTAGGCATTCTCAATTCCTGTGGTGATTTCCAAAGAGAGAAGACAACAAAATTCCTTGAGGAATACATATCGGTACCAAAACCGTCACCCCCTGCTTACCTGTCTTTTCCATTCATATATGTCCTTGTTAAACTATTTCAATAGTAAGCAAAGAACACTGCTTCTAATCAGTGATGCAGAATCAGTGAAACACAGAACTTGCACTGAAAATGACTTTGAAAAAATCCCAGACATTAGACCATCAACATCATTCAGAACCATAAAAAAGCTGGCCACCTCCTACCACCACAAGACACACCAGAAGAGTTTGTGAGTTTGTGTTCCCCAGCCACCCAGCACACTTTGTGCCAGCAGAAAAAGGAACAGGGGAAAAAAAAACCAAAAACACAGTAGAGAGATACAGTAATCAAGATTATCTGACATAATATTATTATTGTATCTGACATAATCTGACAGATTGTATCTGACATAAATGTTATTATTTTATCCTGAATTTTGCAGGGTCTCACACTCATCTTGCTCAAATGAAATGCTGAGCAGGTGATCACCCTGTCCCCATCCACACAGGATGCTGATACATCTCATTAGTCTGTTTTTGCATATGTCAGGATGGATGGTACTCTTGACATTTCAATGTGCATAAATTCAAAACGCTTAGGTAAAACACTCAAACACATCAGAGTTTTACAGCCATAATCATCAGACCCTCACAGATACCTGCTGACTCAGTGGATCTTTTTTCAAAAGCATTAGCATGACTAAAGAAGGCTCAGATACAAGCAGCGGGGAGAAGATGCAGCATCAAGTCTTACCTCCTGCAACCACTGGAGAGCAACATGGTCTTCAAAGCTCTTCAGGGAGAACCTTGAGCTGTGGCAGCTCAGCTAATCTTAAATAACAGAAAAAACAACCCATAGTACAGATGTAAGTATGCACTGAGATTCACGAGAAGTTGTCCACATGTAAATTGCTGAAGGATCTAACACAGAAACTTCTCTATTTCCAGTTATGTGTGTCTCTAATGTTTCAGCGTGCAAGAAACTCTGGTCAAAAACTTGTTGTTTAGAATTTATACCCTTTATAACTCCCAGATATCCACAAAAAAACAACGATGCCTGTCAGTGGCAAATATTGTTACTGCTTCAAATTCTACATGTTGCTGTTCTTTGAGGCAAGCTAGAGTGTTTGCTGCCATCACTCACTGCTGAAAAATCTGACTGCATTTCTGACAAACATGAACAAAAACTGCTTTTGCCTCTGCAAAAAATAGAAATCATTTATTTGAAGTTATCTCACATTTTCTTTCTATACGAGGGGAAAAAACCTTGGTTATGACCCAGATACAGGAGACGATCATCCCTCAGCTATCAGTGAAGACCATACCTTCATGAAGATCCCACAAGATTTAACAAACTCTTTTAATACCACAGGTCATAAAATGCTGTTAACTTGGCTATGCAGATCACAAAAGATGTAGATGAGTTTTGCCTGCTCTCAGAAGGCCACTAGTGAGCAACTGTTGCCTCTTTTCCATCCCTGTGTCAGAATTCTCCCCATCCCCGCTGGTTTTTAAAAAAAGAATGAAAAAACTGACACAACGTGTCTGTGCCCTTTGCATGCTGCTGATAACCAGCTCTAGTGTCATCCCACCTGACAAACAGTCTTCACCAACACTCAGTTTAGCAAATGGAGAAAGACCAAGTGCCGAAGACACAATTCAGTCAAGACTGAGGTGAAAAGAGGCAGAAGTCCCAAAAGAAAGTATAAGCTTGTAATCAGTATTTTGTTATTAATCGATCTCCCAGTATTAGTGTTTTCCAATCTGAGATTTAGTGGTAGCTTCAGATGCTACTGGAGGAGGGGAAAGAAGCTAGTCAAGCCAGCTTCTTGTGTCAGCAGCTGAGAAACTGACATTTCCTTCTATTTCTGTCCTTATCATTTCTTCACCTTAAATGTAAGCAACTACAGTGTGCTTTGCATATCACACCTGACCAAATGTCCCAACTGCTCATGTATTAGATATCTACCTGCACTCCAGACTAAGTCTAGGCAATGCCTTCCCTGGGGCAAAAGATGATCTTCCAAGCATCTCTCTCCATATGTTCACCCCCAACACTCAGTTCTGATTCCTAAGGTTGCCACTGTGAGTACACCCTCTCCTCACAAAAGTTCTCTGCCATCCAGGTTATACTTTAACTTCTCAGAAGGCATGTGACATACATGAGAAAACAGATAAAGACAGAAAGCCTCTGTACAAGGTTTCTAGTCCTAGGTCTGCAGCTCTCTTCAGTTCGCAAGAATCTACATAAGCTGAGGAAGACAAATATTCTTCTTGCCTTACTAGGTGAGAGATTGACATAGAAAGAACAGTCACCTTCAGCCTTCAGTTGAAAATAAGCCAATTTTTAACACGTACCTGGCAAGAGCATGAAGCATATCCACTGTAAAGTGGCCTCATTTGATCAGATGCAAGCTGCTAACCCACAATAACATGATTCAATTCACTAACATAGCTTTCCCTTACCTGAGAAACGGATTCTCTTCCAGCTTAAGATGAGCAGACAAGCTCACACAGCAGTAACCTCAGGGATAGATGCTTGTTGTCAGCACATCTTCCATGAGAACAAGCTAGTTTTGTATTTGAGGAAGGATTCACAATATACCTGCATATTCTTTTATCCTTGAGTCCTGGGGTTTAAAACATTTCCTAATGTTTCCTTTAAAATGTTTCCTTGAAGTTCACCTAATTTCCCTGTCAAGTGTGAAAAGCAGAAAATAAAAATACAGTATTTCCTTCTTCCTTGACCTAATTGGTCTATTAAACAGAGGCAAAACAACAGTGGAAGGAATAGTACTTAAAAAATAAAATCAAAGCATACTTAGATGCATTTCTAAAATTAACATGCATGTACATTAAGGGATCTCAAGCAGTCTCATAGTGAGTCTACAAGATATACAAATAGTATTTTCTGTACTCCTGTCAAACTTGATTATCTATGAAGCTGAAACAGGAGTTCCACAAAACACCTCCATTTAACTTGACTGGAAGGAATATTGAACAAAATTAATTCCAGTAACATTCTTCTTCTTAAAGTATTTACTAAGATGTCACCCCAGAAAGTGTTTTAGGTGTTTTACAACAAGATCTGATTCAATGTCTTAGGCAGAAAACTGGGGAGGAAGGAAGTGCACCCTGAATTTTAAAGACATTGTCTTACACTGGTACATCTTCACATGTCATTTTTGAAATGACAGGGTATACTGCATCAGGTATATATTAAAAATCTTTTACTCTACACAATTTCTTTCCTCTAAAGGAGAGGACTTCTTGTGATAATAGTGGCAGTGGAAGCCAGAAGCAGCACAGACTCTGCAGAGTACTGTTCGACCACAGAGCAGGCAGCAGAACACCAGGAACTGTGCTGCAGTGCACGCAAAAAAGCAGCTCTCCAACTTTAAATATGGTTTTAGTCACTGAAAACCAGCACAATATAATTTTTTTTTTTAGTTGATGTAAGTACCCCACATAATTTCCACAGTCAAGACATCTAAAAATACTTGTTGAAATACCACTGATTGCCACCCCTCAGAAGAGAATCTTCTCCACCACAAAGCACTCTCACAAATGTTAAACCCTACATGCAAACTCACGCTCTGATGCTTGAAACATTATCCCAGGTTATTCTCCTTCACTCAGAGTATCAACTGTTGCCAAGGTGAGCCAACAGCGTTGACCATGTCTCTCCTACTTCATTTCAGCAAGACCAGCCAATTTCCATTAGCAAAATTCTGATTTCATCGAGTTTTTGGATATCCTCCATTTCAGCACCTGACTCATAAGAACAACGATCACAGGCTGCACTAAGGACTTTTTACAGTAGATATTCAATATAGAAGGGGGGCTCTGAAGCAAGGAAGGGGCAAACAAGGATACCAATACACTAAAATAACCCTACTTGGACCAAACTCAGTATGTCTGCACAAGTTTATCACTGTTTGCAATATCCCAAGAGCTCCTCACATCGAAACAAAGCAGCTCCTTGGATAGTTTTTAAGTTTTTTTTTTTAACTTGGATAGTTTTTTGGATAGTTTTTAGTTTTTTTCCTTGCACCAGAACTGCCATCCAGTTCCTGACACCCTAGATGAACGGAGCATCAGGGGAAATACAACAGCCTTTAAGTGCTCCCCAAAGCAATGCTGCATTGGTTTGGAGTGAGAAAAGAGTATCAGGACCCAGTGAGCCTTCTATGCTGCAGTGCCTGGAGGATACAGCCCCCACACCCTCTCTAACAAATCCACCCACCTCTCAAGCCTCACATCCTAGTACCCACAGCTTCCTTCCTTCCACTGCTGAGCACCTAAGGGCCCAATCAGCTCCCCACAGGTGCATGCAGAGGATGCAGAGCTCTCGAGAAAAAGCTAAAAGGAAGCCTGTAACATTTGAGGGGGAAAAGCCCGGGGAAAAACAGCCTGGTACAAACCACTCGTAGCTCACCGCAGGGAATTCTTTGCCTTCCCAGCTTTCCCAGCACCTCCAGAGCTGACTTTTTCCAGTTGAAATCTGCTGCTGCAACCAGACTTGAAATTAAGGCTGCACAGTACCTGTTTATTATGACAGAGAAGGGTGGTATGGACTGTGGATATAATAAAGCCAGCAGGGGAGGTTTCCCTGAAGGGGAAAGCCAGTAGGAGGCACAAGGATAAACTGGCATTACTTACCTACTCACTTCTTTTCTGAGATCTTGTTTGGTTTGTGGTTGTAGGGTACTTTTCTGGTTTGGATGGGTTGCTTTACCCTTTTCATTAGGAAGTTTGTTTTGCAAGAGATCACCACCAAAAAACTTCAGCATGAAATTAACTTAGCAGGTCTGTGTTGTTGTACAGGAAAATTACTACTAGTCAGTCCTACTGGTGTTCACAGGGTTGAATAAAGACTAGCTTCTCTCACAGGAACAAAACACTGATTAAGAAAATCAAATTACAGGAACACAAAATCAAAGAAAATAGACACGCATCTAAATGTTTCTTATTCTTATATTATGTATCAGTATTCTTATCCTATATACACAAGCTTTGGGACAGATAAATGGATATTTTATATCCTATATAAAGGCATGCTTGTATATGTGACATAAATGCAATTTATATTGCTAAATATTTCACATCCAGTATTATTCCATATCTAAATCATAGAAAGCTATCAGCCACACTGCTAGTTTAAAATAACAGTATTTACATTCACAGAAGTCTTCTGATAGCACAATGTACATAAAATGTTCTGCAGAGTAACTGAATGGAAATATTTTCTAGAAACAGAAGAGGGTGATGTTAGCATAACTGGCTTTGAACCAGGATTTAACTGTATCTGTAATTGCCTTTTACTCAATGCCACACTAAACTCCTACATTAGCTAAAGATGCACCTTCATTTCATTACTGCACTGGCCGTTTTTCTGTCTAGCTTGAAAGCTTTATTTCATCTATTCTTCATACTCAAGAACTACTAAATTCAACACTGATTAACTATTTTGACCATTTAATATTTTTACAAGTCTAAATTAGGAAAGTTCCAGTGACTGGAATCCTGCTAAATTACTAGCTAAATTTAAGCACTATACAATGCAACATACTTCAGAGGGCAATAATTTACTTTAGGCACTGTAGAGCTTTTTTTATTTACATAATTGAAATACAATAAAGAAAAGCATCAGTGATAAGACTATTAACATATAAATCTCTTTGGTTTCATAATGAAGATGAAAGAGGCTAAACAGAAATAGGAATGAACAAGAACTGTTAACAAATCAGTATTCTAACTGACATTAAACCCATCACAGCAAAGCCACCACCATTGTTTACTCTGAATAAAGACAAGTCCGCATGTTACAGCTCATGACACCACCTTTATGCAGAATGAAATGAGAAAATCTTTCCAGTTTCTGACACAGCCTGATTAGACCCTTTCCAAAGTTCCCTCATCTGTAAAAGCATCTGATATATTTTGACAACTGTCATCCATCCTATTTCTGTGATTTCTCTGCTACATGGATTCATGACAGAAAGAAATATGACCACAGATTTTAGTAATGATGAATTTACTAAGAGTAAAGACTAAAAAGCTAGCTTCTCACAGCTGAAATACCTTGCGCTCATTTCAGCGACTATTTTCATGATGTCATATGTTTGTGATGAACTTCCCATTAGGGACGAGATTTACTAATCACAAGAAGGGCAGCAGTTCTGCAAGAGACCTCCACCTCCAATGAAAGGGAACCAGACTTCTTCCACACAGCAAACAGAACCTCCTCCTTTTTAATACACGGCGAACTGCTGTTCCTAGCAGGACAGCCAGCTATCCAACACGGCAGCAACCAAGCCCAAATGTCCTGCCTCAGGACTTCACACGCTACCACGGAACTAACCTGTAAATCAAAGACATAATTCGACGGGCATACCTGAGAGTAAATGGTGTCCCAGCTTTTTTGTCTTTGACTCACAGGATGAAGACGGAGCAAGGGACACAACACCCACCCATGACAGAAGCCCTCTCTGAGGAAGGGGCAAAGTTACCTTCTTATTAGAATAAATAGATTATTTATTCTTAAAAATGACCAGAAACCATCTCGCTTCCGACATCCCCGACCCGTATGGCGGGGTTCGGGGACCCGAGGCCATCCCGGGACCGCTGGCGGGACTCGGGGCAGCTCCTGCGGGCACTGCTCGCCGCCGAGGCGCAATCGCTGCCGGTTCGCCGGTGCCCACCGGGAGGGACGGAACAGGTCCAGCAGCGGCCCGGGGCAGAGCCACACGTAGGGAAGTTTCGCGAAGTCACTTCGGATCTACCTTCCCACCCCCCCCCCGGCTCACGCCCCCCCGGCTGCAGAAGCCCGGCCCGGGGCAGCGCGGGCGGCAGCACCGCGGAGAAAAGTGAAGTTGCTGCGGCGGCGGCGGGGCCCGGCCCGGTGTGTCCCCCCGGCCCGGCCCGGCGCGGCGCGGCTGCCGCCCCCCGCAGCCCCCGCTCCTGCCGCGGCGGCGGAGCAAGATGGAAGGCGCGGGGCCGCCCGCCCGCCCGTCCCACCGCGGGGCGGCCGCCGCCGTGCCCGGGCATGGGCTGCAGAGGGGGCACCCGGCGGCGCCGCAGACCCCGGCCCGCCCGCCTGCTTTCCTTCGCGGCGGGCGGCTGGCGCCCGCGGGGCTCCACGCTCACCTCGCTCCGGCTCGGCTTGCAGGCAGATGGGGATGTTCTTCTTCCAGCCCGGCATGGCTTCGCGCTCCCCGCTCAGCGTTGCTGCGGCGGCGACGGGGGGCGGCTCATGGCAGGGTGAGGCGGCGGCGACCCGCGCTCAGGGGGAAGTCGGCGGCTCCGGCGGGCAGCGGCGGAGGGGCGGCGGCCGCGCGGTGGGAGGGAGAGAGAGGGCGGGGGAGGGGAGGCGGCGGAGCTCCGCCAGCCGGGGGACGGGAGGGAAGCAGGCACGGAGGGAACGCGCGGGCTCGCCCCGGTTCAGCCGGAGACCGGAGGGGCTGGGCGGGGGGATTGTGGGAGGCAGAGGAGGCGCGGAGCGGTGCCCGGCCCCGGCCCTGGCGCCGCCGGCAGGTGGCCCGAGCCCGCAGCCACACAATGGAGAGCGCGGGGCGGCCCCGCTCGGGCACGGCGGGGCCAGGTGGGGCGGGCGCGCCGCCTCTCGCCCGCCAGGTGCGGGCCGGGCCGCGGAGCTGCCCCGCGGAGCTGCCCCACGCCGGCGGCGAGCGGGGCGGGGGCTGCGGGCGCGGCTGTGGCTGTGGCACTCGTGTTCGCGGCCGCGGAGTGTGAAACTCCGCACTGGTGCAAGGGTCTGAGTTTCGGCCCCCGCGTGGCGACCGTCCCGCCGGTCCCTCGCCCCGCAGCACTGGCAGGGGCTCGTCCCTTTCCCTCCGCGATTCCTGACTGGCCAGTTTCCCTGCACCCAGGTGTGCGAAGGCTGGGCTGTAAGGAGTTAAAACAGAGGCAAGCTCTCACGAAGGGCACGGACAGCCCCCGATGAAATAAACCAGAATTTGCACCATAAAGAGTCCAGGACCCGGTTGTGACAAGTCAAATTTCTGTCAGTATCACAGGCAGTTCCTTACGACCGTTTGACTAAAAGGCCTTAAATATCACGACTAAAATCATTTCTGACACAGCCGTGTCCTAACAGGAGACTAATGCTGTGATGATTAAATATTCCTTTTACCTTTTCCAGAAAAAAAAATTTCTAAGTTGTAGGTTTGAATGTCATCTGAAAATAATGATAGTAATAAAGATGAAGCTTTTTAATTTTCTGAGGCACTTCTGGGGGTGCTCTCTTATGAAAGCTTCATCATGCCTGACAATTACGTTGTGATTATTTTTATATTGTCTGTAACATCCTCATATTTATAGAAATTATGTAATTTTATATAGTCAAACAACTACATGTGAACCCTTTATTCAGAGAAAAATTTGAAGGGTTTAATTTCTGATGCAAATATCATGACAGTTTCCTGACACAGCATTCTTCTGTGTTGACTTTGTGCCAGCATGTCAAACAGAATGTGTCTTGGTACTCATGAAAACCCCTTGTTTAAAATCCCATTGATGAAAGCTGCAGCTCCTGGCTTTTCCTTGATTGCACTTGGGCTGCAGTCCTGTCATCAGTAATGCTGCAGGATCACTGAGCAGTACCAGGGATCCAAACAGAGTAGGCATATCCTGGATTTCTGTTGAATTAGGAGTTTATGATGAAAAGTCCCTTTTGTTGACAACACTCTTGCAGCCTGTGAGAGGACAGGTGATACCTCACCTGGAACAAAATCCAGCAACATGCTGTTAACAAACCAAAAACATTTTACCAAGTTACAAGTGTCAGACTGGGTTTATGTCAGCTTTGAATCATGTGACTATTGATATTTTTGTTTTATTATCAGGGACAATAAATTCAGATTTCCTGCATATTTGAACCACAATCTTGTGTCTTTTCTTTTAGAAGATACGTGTTTATGCTAATATTCTCCTTCCTTCCATAGTCCTTTTACTTAAATAGTGGGGGTTGGGGGCAGGGTATTATTGGTATTTCTAAAGAAAAATGTGAGTATGCATGTGAATTTCTAAGCATTATAAAATAAAGATTTCCAGCTAGGTTCTTTGCTCACAGGGCAAAGCTTCTACACAATGCCTTTGGGGTGTTCAGGCAGAGAAAACGGAGAGAGAAAACACTCTGCAGCTATTCAGCCCAGCAGGCACCAATACAAGGAGCAGGTGCAGAAAACTGTCCCAAGAGTTCCCGAAGAATACACAGCCAGGAACAGGTTTAAAGGCAATAAAGTGTATAGAAATATAGCTACTTTAAAAAGAAAATTACTTTGGCATTTACCTCTGTCATTTCTTAAAAGACACCTGGACTTTCAAGTGCTATGGAATGAAATAAAACTTCAGATGATTGTGTGTCATCCATGCCCTAAATCTTACATTCTACCTCTGATGTCCACCTTTTACTCCTAGCGTTTCCATTAGGAATGATAAAAATACAAACACTGAGCCTTAACATTGTAGTTCTGATCCTCCAGTTGATTTTTTTTGCTAGAGTGGAGTTCTGCAAAATTGCAGGTCAGAGGAATAAAGAAGTAGATTGCCCTACTCTTCAGTCCACAATAAGCCATTTTCTAGCTATTTTTTATAGTGTCATCACTTTGAATGTGAGTAAGAATTCCTTAGGACTGAATGTGGGATTTTTCAGGATCCTGCAGGAGTCATAAAATCCCAGCTGCTGGTTTGGATTTGCTCCAGAAATGTGTTTCAAAATGAGGGATAAGTCCTGCTTTTTCTAAATATCACTGGCTTCTCAGGAACAAATATACTACATATTAAATAGTTGACAGTATTTGCATCATTAAATGGAATATGCATGCTTCTCTCTGTCTTATGGCACTACTTTACAAAGATATCCTTTAAGGCAATGGCACTCAATAATTCCGCATTTCTTTGCTACAGGAGAAGCTTGCATGGGTGCCTGGCTCAAGTTAATTTAATTGCTTTCTCTTACTCACATGAGCTGTTTTACACTGAACAACTGCTTCTGCATATCCCAACGCTACTAATGGAAGAAAGCAGTCACCTGATTTAGATGTGCATTTTATGGTGAATCTATCACACAGGTAGCTATAAACTTCCTGGCAGTTCTTTTCTGTCTATAGTTTTTTCCCCAGAGAATTTTAAATTAATCAAATCTTGATTTTCAAGGAAGCACCCTTTCTTCTTACTTGATACTGCAGCATGCAGGTCATCTGAAGCACGTACAATAACACCCTAGAATTAATCAAAAGCAAAAGAAGTATTATATTCCCAAGGAAAGGTTTTATTCTGTGAGCATTCTAAAGAAGAGATAAATTTTTTTAATTTCCTGTTCTTGTGCTTTCCCTAAAAGCTAGGTAGGAGAAATATGCAGGTGTTCAGGCAGAGGGTTCAGTTGTTGGAGGACTTACAATGTTTCTCAGTAACTGGAGATTTGCACCATGAATTACCTCTAAGTTAGGAGAGATGCCTCAGCTTTCAGGTCTTCTAAACTTTTAGCTTTTTTTTTTTTCCCTAAGTGACTGACATGTTTGCATGCACGTTTTTGACTAAAAGGATCCTTAGAAGGTGTCAAGGAAAATCTCTTTGGCAAATAAAATTCAAAAACTACCTAAAATGACTTTTCTAATATTAAGATATTACAACTTCTACAGGTTTCTGGATCAGAACTTCCATATCATTCTGATAAAAAATACTTGAGCATACCACATTGTTGTTGATGGCTCTGTAGTATTTGGCTATACCATCTGGGGAGAAAGGTAGGTTCTGATTCTTTTAGGTGGACTGGTCACCAGTGTGAGCCTGTGTTATTGTATTCTTACCAAAGGTTACATAAATGTGTGCGAGTCACATTAAAATGTGATTTCATTAAAAAACTGATACCAATCTTGCCAGAACTGAGCACTAGGCAGACCAGAGATGCACTCCATACAGCATCTTCCCTGCCCACTGATCTTCTATTTTCTCTTTCTATATTTTCCTTTTATTAAAAAAGTGCCTTATCTTGAAAGCTATTGTCACATTGCTGAACATCGGGTCAAAAAGTTCACAGATGAGACATAAGGAGTATACCAACAATTGGTTATTTTTTAGACACAATTTTGAACTTTTCTTAAGAAAAAATAGTTGGACATCCTGCCACAGAGTGGTAGCCAGTCATTGTCAGCCTCAGTGGGAATATCCACCTTAGGGCAGTGCAGGAGACATGGTCCCTTTGGCTTGCTCTGTTTATGGTCCCATGAATCTCTCCCATCGGCATAGTGGGGGATTTCAGCAGAAGAGGAGGATGTCTGAGCCTGCCTGTGGAAATGAGCCCATCAGGAAGTTAAAACTCGAGTTACCTGGTCTGTCAGTTCCAAAAGGATTTAGGAATCAGACAAAACATGAGCACAGTCAGTCTAGGAAAGTTGGCTACAGCCTTCAAATGAGCAAAAGGGGAAGGTGGGAGTTTTATGGACTGTGTTTGTGTGTTTAGGAACCTGCAATCCACTTGCTGCCTGTGTTAGGTACCTGTGTGACTTTGGGTTTAGCCATCTGATGTTTTAAGGAGGCAGGAAGATTTTCTCTATTTCCCGTAAAAGAAAACATTTTTAAGGTTTTATCTCAGATCCTTGAAGTACAGCAAACAAGCTCGGAGTTATCAGAAGAGGATATGTAGATTCTTGGTCATGACAGCATCCTTGTGCCAAACACACACAAATCCCACAGACTTCCTGGGACTACCTACTTGCCTTCTCCTCTTTCTATAACCTGCTCCAAGACAAAGAGACACCATTTCCCTGTGTGCTCAGGCTTTAATCTCTGAAGAGATATAGGTACCCAAAGTCAAAATTTTGGGGGTTGTGTGCTGCTAAAATAAAATACTCTAATTAGTGCTTATAACTGTTTTGTTTGCACAAAAATGAGTTGTGGAAATCAGCTGCAAAGCACTACACAATTACCAATATAATGAAAAAAGAAAATTATGCAAATATTAAATACCCTGACTTATTGCTGCCTTTTTGTGCTGATATTGAATTGTAAATAAAATAGAGCATTATCTAGAAAAACACTTAAAAAATTGAAAGTACTTAAAATTTTCATCTTTGCAAAAGATGTCTCAATAAGTAAGCAGTTAAAACATATAAGGAAAACATTCCAAAAGGAACCTAAAGGAATATTCAGAAAAGAACGTGATGGTTTTTGATGTTGCTTAAGCCCTAGCCAATATATCCATGTTGCCACTGTGCCCAAATTACTGACAATACTAAAACTCCTCTAATGACTCTCACATACTAATATCTGCAGGCATTCCCATTTCTGGTAGTGTTCTGCCCCCCTCACAGTAAAAAAGATTATTCTAATGCTTCAGCTAAATTTTCTGTATTTGTTTGTGTCTGTTGTCTCTAGGTCTTTGACTGAATACCACTGAGAAGAGTGTGGCTCCAACCTCTTTACTTGCCCTAGTCAGGTGTATATACACACAGATGAAATCCCTCCCAGAGCCTTCTATTTTCCCGGCTGAACAGCCCCAGCTCTTACCTTCCCCCTCCCTGTGTCAGGTGCTCCAAGCCCATAATCATCTTCATGGCCCTTCCCTGGACCTGCTCCAGTCTGTCCACGGCTCCCTTGCACTGGGGAGCCCGGGACTGGATCCGGCACTCCAGGTGTGTCTCACCAGGATGGGCAGAGGGGAAGGATCACCCCCCTCGCCCGGCTGGCAGGGCTGTGCCTGATGCAGCCCAGGAGGCTGTTGGCCTTCCTGGCCACCAGGGCACATTGCTGCCTCCTGCTCAGCTTGCTGGCCATCAGCACCCACAGGCACTTTGCTACCGAGCTGCTTCCCAGCTGCTCAGACCCCAGAATAGAACTGTACGTGGGGTTACTCCTCCCCACACGCAGGACTTTGCATTTCCCTCTGCTGAACTTCGTGAGATTCCTGTTTGCCCATTTCTCCAGCCTGTCAAGGTCCCTCTGAAAGGAGCACAACCAGGTGGTGTATCCATCACTCCTCCCAGTATTGTGCCACCAGCAAACAGGCTGAGGGTGCACTCTGTCCCATCATGCAGGTTTAACATTAAAGATGTCAAACAGTACTGGTGCCAGTATCAGACCGTGGGGTGCCACCTATGGCTGACCTCCAGCTGGACTTGGTGGTGCTGACCACAACCCTCTGTACAGTCCTACTCAGGAGCACCAAGCTCCATGATACCCATCACTCAGAGCTTTGCCACTTGCCTGGAGGAAGGCTCCACAATTATACTTGATTTCTGTGGTCAGCATAGGCTTTCATTTTAATGCTTGGTTCTCAACATGGTCAAACTGATTTTTACAGAAAAGAGATGAAGCCTGCATTTGGAAATGCAAAAGGAATGTAGTTTTGGGAACAACTCAGGGTGTCAAAAGCTCAGGATCAGCCTGCAGAAAAGAACGGGCTGTGAGGCATCCTGGGATGAGGATGGCTTAGGGAGAAGACTGAAGAAGACCTGGAGGAAACAAATCCAGGCCCTGTTAACTGCCATTCATGGTGTTTCTACTGCAGGCATTATGGACAATGATTTCTGATTTCATTGTGACTAATGGAATTGTTATTGTCAAGGAAACTGCCTGTAGTGAAATGGGATTTTGCTTCAGATTTGAGAACAGCTCACATATTTCCTTTTTCTCCCTCAGTCTTTCATGATCCAAGGAAGATTCCATAGAGAGACAGGGAAAATGACAGAGAAAGCAAATAACTGACAATCTTTCCTTAAAAAGGTAGGGATGAGAGGTAACCTGTCTGGTAAACTTAGAAAGCTGTTTTTCCTGGGGTGCTGGTCCTCCCTGTTCTCAGCATGCTGCCTGGGTAGGGGCACAGGGCTTTAGAGGGTGCCAGTCTTGCTTTCAACTCTCCTGTGCTCCTTGTTCAGCAGCCTGTCAGGGTTAACCTTGGTGTCTCCAGATGACATAGTACTAGAGAACAGTCCATGCAAAACAATCTCAGTTTGGCCCCTCAGATTCCCGAGGTACTTACACTTTCTTCATGCACCTTTCCTGCATATTTCATTTTGATGCTAGTCTGCATTGAATTCTGATGAATGTATTTACTTACTTTTTCTGGCAAGCAACCTGCAGCCATGAACACTATTAATGACACTCAGCGCACTTTGGGAAGTCCATTATCAGAAAGCCAGCTGCTATTTCGGGCACATTAGTTATACCCATTATCCACACACAGGCCATATGATTGATTATCTCATGAATCCTCACTAGCCCAGGAGTAATGACAGGCCAGTGCTGACCTAGTCATGAACTTCGAGCTACGAGGGGTAACCACCTCTATGGTGCAACTGTTTCCACTGCAGGGCAGAAGTGTCCCATTTCTGGTGGCCTAGGGCAAGCTCGTGAAATCTAGCTGCCTCCAGGGACGGAAGATCTGGAGACACTGCTTGTCACCCTTGTGCTCCACACTGATATGATCCTACCCCTCCTGAATCCCCCTGAAAACTGAAGAGTTAATCTGTTCAGGTTCCAGCATCTCACAGAACATCTGCCTGTTGTACAAACTCTTGGCAAGCATAAAGGGAAGCTGGAATGAACAGCAGCAAGGTGGAAGGAAGGAAAACAACCAGTGTGCAGTCTCAAGAGTGCCTCAAGTAAGAGCTAAATTACAACCACTGACATTTTATAGGGATAAAACAGATGGACTTAGTGTTACTCAATAACCTAAAAAATACCTGCAAGTTTTGAGACGCTACGGGCCCCATCATCCCTAGCACCAAATCCTCATAACTGTAGGGTGAGGGAGGAATAGCCCCCAAAAGCGATGAGCAGAATCTGCACTGCGGGTGTGAAAGACTTGATGTTGTGCCAGAAGCAGATGAATTGGAACATGAAAGCACATGGCAATGTAGATGTGCTCCAACTGCCTTTCAAGACTGGGACTTCAGCTGCCTAGATGCATTTGTAATTTCCAAGTTTTACCCTAAATCTTAAAGAAAAGGCTTTTATTTTCTATCTGCTTTGACAAACAGCCATAAAGCTGTGTGCCTATCAGAAAAATAGCTAGTGTGCCTATCAGAAAAATATTGGTCACGCTTTTTCATTTTTTGAAATGTAGATTAAATTTAGTCTTTTAAGGAAATTCAGTATCATTAATGCAAATTTATGTGAATAACTATTATCTGTATCTCCTACAATACACAGAACATTGAGCTGATCAGAGGGAAGCTTTCTAAAGGTACTTGAGATAATGTAATGATCTTAAAGAATGTGTTTTTAAGCCTTGCACCAGAAAAGGAAGAAAACCTGCAATTATACTTTGCAGCAGGAAAAAACTGTTCCAGAAATTGTTTAAAACATTGAAAAAATATTAATATTAGACAGGCATAATAAGTATTTTATCATGAACTTTCTACAAAGAGGACATAGTGTTTAGTATCAATTCCTAGTCCTATTCAACGCTAACAGCCCTGATCCAGAAGAGGATGCATATATGACAAACTGTAACTTCAGTGATATGGTTACTTCCACTAGTGGAGTGAAAGGAGCTTTCCTGGATCAAGCAATCCAGCAGGTTCTGTGCAAATCAATACACACAGGGGCATGTATAGATTCTTACTCTCACTTTAAAACGAATAGGGGAAGGTGTGGTATAGAATAAACCGATATGAAATATCTGTCTATTATGTATGTTCTTCCTTTGGTAGGGGGTAGTTTCTTGATGATAAGCACAATGCAATTATAAATCTTTTTCTCCATCAGCTATTACTATGTATCTTGCCTTAACTGTCCTGCGTTAAGCAGTGCCACTTCAGAGCAAAAACTAGCAGCATGTTTCAACTTAATTGTAAAGTCTCAATACTACTGGGTAGTAGAGTAATAGGGTTTTTCAGACTTCGAAAGTTAAAAAAAAGGTCGCAAAAATATTTATTTCCCTTTTAAAATTAAGTAATTGCACCTTTTTTATATCTGTACATTGTCCTGTTCCCTTATAAATATATGCAAGCTGAATAAATATTTACAATAATCAGTTGGTACTCAGAATTTGAGTAGTTTATTTTTTAATAAAATACCCATTAAGGTCCTGTGTATTGCTTATATAAGCAAAAGACTTGCATGCACTAATTTTGTTAAATTTGTTTGACTGATTTACTTGCTGATCAGACCACTCTAAAAAGGAATGTTGGATTTCTGCATCAGAATTAAGTCTCTTATTTTGACCAAGGAAAGCAATCATCCATATGCACTTGGAAAGTACCTATTGTTGAATCCACGACATTTTACTTCCAGCACTCTTCAAATATACTAGAAATAATGATAGTAATAACAATTAATTGTGGTACATTTGTTAAGAGTTACATTTAAGGATCTTAAATGTCCTTTTCCTTAGCCCTGTCCTGGGCAATAAAATGTTCAGGTATTGATATTAAGAATTGGTACATTCAATTATTCAATCCCCTTTACAATCATGCAAACATAATAAAGTTAACTGGACAGGAAAAAATTGGACCATTGATTGCCCCTGTTATGATAAGATTATTTTTAGCTTACTTTTTGATTATTAAATATGTACTGGGAATACTAATTTTGGTGCTTACCCTCTAGTCGTCATCCCCCTTCCAAAAAAAACTAAAATACATGTTGTACATACTTCGTATTTGCTTTTATCTTACACATTTAGGTGCCTCTTCATAATTAATAGCAATCAATATAGTAATTTCCATTTGTGTAGAGAATCCAAAGCAGCTCACAAACCACTGGTATAACTGTTTGTAGTTACTAAAAGTTTAAAATACTGAATTTTACATTTAAGAGGAATAAATTGAAACTGCCATTTTTTTCTTAAATGAAGGATGGGAAAACAAATTTAGAACTAAAAGCAGCTGTTGCCATGACACAGTCTAAATATTTAGGGGGAAAATGCCATGAACATTAAAATAGCAGTGTGTTTTTGAGAATCATGAACTGTTGGGGAACTAACTTGATCATTACTTTTAGTGGAGACCAAGTCCTGGAAGTTCCCTCTGCAAAAGAGCAGGAGAATATTTCCCAGCCTGCTGCTGAACAGAGCCTCCCATGCTGGAGACCTTATTAAGAGCTGGACTAGAAAATTAAGAAATGTGGGATAATGATAATTGAGTAACAGATGTCAGTCAGAGAAAATGGCACCTCTATGGCAGACAATGCAAACATGTCTCTTTTAACCTCGTCTTGTATAATATAATAAGCAGATTGATAGAAAATATTTTAATAAAAGACCCTAGGTAGTAATTTTCCATGTGATAAAGCCTGAGGTTAGAGTGATATTATGCTACTTGGGAAAGAGCTTTTTATTTTTCAGCCTGTTATTGCTTTGTCTCCTACAAGTTTCCTGTACAAAAATACCAGAACTTTCTCAAAGCCTTTGTAACAACAAAGACTGACTCAAAAAAAAAAAAAAAAATCCTTTGATGCCCATTTGTGACCCACGGAACAGATAACAGACACCAAGACAGTGTGATGGCAAGGTCTCAACAGCAAAGTAAAGCACTTAAAACAACACACAAACAAGGGGATCTGCTGTCCCATAATGCAATAAAGTGTCTCATTATATAAATCTAATAGAACCAGCCTTGAAATTGCAGCTAACCTTTTGTGTAGATCAAAAAATTAGCTATTACAAGTAATTCAAATGCAACGTTTCAATCTACTCTACTGGCTTGAAATGGATATTTACACTGGATGTTTTCTATGGGATGATACTCCAATTTAGCTTTACAAAAACCATAGCCTTTGAGGCCTTTGAAAGAAATCCAGTATACACTTCCCCATACAAGGGTTCCTAGGGACGGAATGATTTAAAGGAGCATTTCTCCCAGCCTTTTACCCACCTATGGCTTCCTTCTTAACCCCTATCCTGCAGGTCCCAGCAGGCAGGGGGCCAGGCTGGGGCACAGTGCTGCCACTCGTTATTCACCTCCTGGGGCTGCCAAAGTCTGTAGCAGGTGGGGTCATCGTTTTACACCCAACTGTTATCTAAAGCTGGCCTGACAAGATCTGGAATATCTTTGAAGACACCTCCCAGTCCTCATAGGTTGTACATGCCATTTACTTGGACAGCAGTCTTCTAATTCAAACTACATTGAGTGCAGATTTGTGCTTGTGTTCATGTAAGCACTCACATAAGCCATGACAGTGCCATGCTTTTTGCTTTAAAACACAAAATTCACAGAGGCAGCAACCATGCAGAGGATCCTGGTCTGCTTACATGTCACCTTTTTGTTTCTCCCAATCCAGCAAGACTCTTGATACTTCTTCAGGGTCTGAACAGGGATGACTTGAAGATCCCTCACACTTCCGAGGTCAAAAAAAAAAGCCTGAGTCAGTGGAAGTTATTATTAACAGTGAAACAACAGTAATGCTCCTACTGTAGAAGGTCAAGCACTTCCATGGGATTGCTGGCTGTGCCTAGCCCCCACTGAACTGGGCACATGCTGAGGATTCCAAACCTAGCCCAGAGATGCAAGGTAAGTGACCCACCCTGGAGTAGCAGCTAACACCAGGACCAGATGACAGTTATTAGTAGCACAGACTTGTTTCACACAGGATCAAAACCTACAGGAAAGTAATCACTGAGCACAAGGGAATTACTGTGTTCCCACTGCCTCTCTCCATCACACCCCTGCCAGTGATATTTGGACATCAATTTTCAGTCCAACTCTTGCACAGCAGGTACTGTACAAAGACATTTATGGAGCATTTGTGGTCAGTGAGTAAATAACCACTTCTGAAATTTAAATATAGAATGTTCCAAAGGAACATGTTTAAAAACAGAGCACACAAGCTCACTATAAATTCTCAGCGGCTTTGCCAAGCCGAAGTGCTTGGATTTGCTTTACCCCAACTGAAACAGTGAATCTTTGAGGTACTGCTGTAGAAGCACTAGTGACAACTGCTAATTCACACAGGAACTGTAATTGCATAGGAGGAAAAAAGTACAGGAGAAAAGCAAGCAAGTCAAGCATCATAAAGGAAGTTCAGTATGGTAAGGGTTTGGAGCACCCCTTTTATTCCATCTTCTTTTCTACATGCATTATTTTTCTTTGTGGTAGTCTATACCAGTTGTGGATTTTGGTTTCAAATAAAAGGCAGCTGGCAAAAAGTAATTGCCTACTTAGTATATGTGTAATTCCAATTGTTCTCATACAATGACCATATTACTGGACTTGTTTCAAGATATGATGGATGACACTTGTTTTACTTTGCTCACACCAGTGGCCTCTCCTTTTAATATAGTGCACCAGGGTGGCAAGGAAGGCTTCTGCTCACCATATCCTGCCAGCAGTGCACTGGTTTCAGTGTGTGCTCCTCCCTTTGCAGGGAGACGAGTTTCCCTTTTTCTAAAGGCAATGAAGTTCTCACTGGAGGGGAGGCTTCAAGAGCACATCAGGATAAAGGGTGCAGGGGAGACAGCAAGAACTAAGCCTGCAGGCCCACCAAAACTTTGTGGGCTTGGGAAGCAGGACCCTAAGGGATCCAGGCCTTGGAGGTTACTAAAGCAAAGACTTCTTCTAGGGTCCAGAGGAGATTTTACAGGGTTCCTTACAGCCCAGGAGGTCTTTGCTGGACCAAAAACAGGCCTGAAGGAAAAATCTCACATTGCAAAAAGGTATTTCACTGGGAAACTATTTACAAACACCTGCACCAACATTATGTCTTAGCCAACAACTTGCTATTTGAAAAAATGTTTACAGCTTCTGCTCAAACAAAACACTGCATTTAAAAGCTGAAGGCTATTTTTGTGTATTTGGATGTTTGCTTTCAAGAGAAGATGAAAACAGATTCACGTTGGACTTCTGACCACTTTGGGGTCCTATTAAACTGCAAAGGAAACTCAGGTACCCAGCAGTTCTGTAAAAAGTGGTCTAACTATTGAAATACAAAATGAAATAAAATAAATAAGAAAATAAGATGAAAAACATCTTGGAAAACTGTTGTTACTGGAATT